>NC_057800.1:452860922-453043676 GCF_018294505.1 Triticum aestivum
CGGGCGGCGGGGAGCGAAGGAGGCGGCGGCGGCTTGGCTACGGGCCGCAAGGGCCGGCTACGGGCCTCCCGGGCCGGAGCGGTAGGCGGCAGCGCAGGCCAGTGAGGAGGTGACACGTGGCAGCGGCGGGGCGGACCGGACGTGTTCGGCACCGTCGGACGTGTCCGGCGGCGGCGGATCTGAGATTTAGGGTTAGGGACGAGGGAGAGATCCGGATTTTCGGGAGGGGGTGTATATATAGGCATAGAGGGATCTAGGCGAGTCCAAATGAGGTGCGGTTTTCGGCCACGCGATCGTGATCGAACGCTCTAGATGATGGAGCAGGTTTAGGTGGGTTTTGGGCCAAATTGGAAGGGTGTTGGGCTGCAACACACACGAGGCCTTTTCGATCCCTCGGCTAACCATTGGAGTATCAAACGAAGTCCAAATGGTACGAAACTTGACAGGCGGTCTACCGGTAGTAAACCAAGGCCGCTTGGCAAGTCTCGGTCCAATCCGGAAATGTTTAAACCCCACACACGAAAGAAAGCTAGAAATGGCCACCGGAGGAGAACGAAGCGCCGGAATGCAAAACGGACAACGGGGAAAATGCTCGAATGCATGAGACGAACACGTATGCAAACGCAATGCACATGATGACATGATATGAGATGCATGACAATGATAACAACACACGGAGACAAAGACCTGAACCCGAGAAAAATACAATAACTTAACGCCGGAAACGGCAAGAGTTGGAGTGCAAATCGGGAAAGTTACATCCGGGGTGTTACATCCGGCATGCCGAATACTACGTCAAGTGTGATTTTGCCTACACACTGCGCCTCCCGAATGGGAATAATTCCTCGGAAGGTTGTGTTACTTCGCTTGATGCGGCTGTTGTCTATTTCCATTTTATGGAGTGTGTCCTCATAAATGAGGTTTAGGCCGCCGCCGCCGTCCATGAGGACCTTGGTAAGTTGAAACCCGTCCACGATGGGACTGAGGACTAACGCAGCTGGCGCTCGTACTGTTCTGTACTTTGGTTCGTCACCGGCGTTGAATGTTATAGCCGTGTCATTCCAGGGGTTTATTGCAACAATTTTGGCAGACTTCGACAAGCTCACAAAGCGCCCTTTTGCGCTTGTTGTTTGAAGCGAATGTCTCGAAGACCGTCAATACTCTTGAGTTATCGTCCTCTGGGGGATGCCGTTCTGGGTTGTCCTTGATAAGGATGTCCTCGCCGCTCTTGGCTACCTGTCATAGTATCCAACATGCTCTAAGGCTGTAGGTTGCCACGGTATCTAGTGTTGTATGTATTTTGCATGGGCCATCGAGCCACCTCACCAGAATGGTGCCGTGCCGCATAGCGGTTTTGTGTTTCTTGACTGTTGGACTAGGCGTGTCATGAGGGTGCGCCCTTTTCTCCTGTAGGGGGAGTTGATTTGGGACTGATGGTTCCCAGTGAGCTGCCTCAGTTTTCCAGGCGCTCTCATCACGCTGTACTTTTGTATGATGGTTGCTAAGTCAATGAATTTCAGTATGCGTCGGCGATTGATGGCGTTGAGGATTCCTTCATCCATGCAATTGTTGCAGAATGCTGATATTGCGTCCTTGTCAAGGCAATCTTTTACCTTGTCCTTGACAAGGAGGAATCTAGCCCTGAAGTGGTGGACCGTTTCCTGAGACTGCTGTTTTATGCTGATGAGAGTGTCTATGTCTGGGTGGGTGGGTGGAATTAAATCTGAACCCCGACCTGACCGATTATCCAGAGTCTGACGACCTTCCAGGCTTAAAAGTCCGGGTTCCAGAATATCTCTGATTGTTTAGGACCGCCGTCCAGTGCTATGTTCAGAGGGCTCGTCGCATCCTTTCGCGAGTGAGTATCCGGCTCTTCTGATCGGCGATATGAACATAGTCCGTCTTCGGTACAGAAGAAGACTCGCCGTCCTGCTCCACAACTACAGCAATCTGGTGGGTGACCGGTAGGGTCTCGATTTCTCCTTGATCAGTTTTAGGCCCGATCAGATCGTAGTCTGTGGCTATTCCCAAAGCGGCGATGCAATCTAGGAGTTCGTTCTAAGACGAAAAATCTATCGGATCCATCTGCTTGGAGTGCTCGGAGTTGATGCAAAGGGGGTTTCCGATGGCCTGAGAGGTCATCGTCGGCTCAAAGGCCGAACGGGCGATCATAGTAAGGCCGCCCAGCCAGAGGGTTTGGCTTGGGGCCAGAGCTCCCCCGGAGGTGATGTTGTCTTTAAGAACAAGGCGAGCCATCGAGCCTTTCATCGACGACATAGTGGAACTCTCAATGAAAGCACCAATGTCGGTGTCAAAACCGGCGGATCTCGGGTAGGGGGTCCCAAACTGTGCGTCTAGGATCGATGGTAACAGGAGATGGGGGACACGATGTTTACCCAGGTTCGGGCCCTCTCTATGGAGGTAATACCCTACTTCCTGCTTGATTGATCTTGATGAATATGAGTATTACAAGAGTTTATCTACCATGAGATCGTAATGGCTAAACCCTAGAATCCTAGCCTGTATGACTATGGTAATGAGTATATCTTTTTCGGACTAACTACTCCGGTTTATATAGACACCGGGGGGATCTAGGGTTTACATAGAGTTAGTTACATAAGAAGGAATCTTCATAGTCGGTCGCCAAGCTTGCCCTCCACACCAAGTAGAGTCCAATCTGGACACGGGTACAGTCTTCGGCCTTCATGTCTTCATGGCCCATCAGTCCTGCCCAATGGATAACAGACCGGATGCCCGAGGACCCCTTAGTCAATGACTCCCTCAACCGTCATGGCAAACTAATAGGAATCACCCTCGAGGTTCACACTTGAGGGGTTGCACGACAGAGTCGTGTCGGGAGTGGTGAAGGAGGAATCACCCTCGATGACCACGACCGAATATCTACAGTACAGAGATCTCATCAGGAGTGATGTATGAGGTATCACCCTCGGCACTCGATAGTAATTCTGTAGAGCCGAGCAACAAAAAGGGGTATGATGTGATGTGAGTTGTCGGGCTCTGGTCGTCGATCACGTTGATCGAGTCATCGATGATGACACAGGGGCGACAAGGACAAGGTGGGGGTCACTGATGGGTCACTATCCAACCTATGCTAAGTAGTTTAGAATAAGCAGGTAAGGTACAACAACAGGTTACAAAAGCAGGCTATGCATCAGAATACAGCAATCAATAATAGTAGCAAAATCTAATGCAAGCATGAGAGATAATGGAATGGGAGATATCGGAGTGATCAAAGGGGGGGGGTCTTTTGCCAGGAAGCTCTGCTGAAACGGAAGGAGGGTCGTCGATGGCGTAGTCGATTACAGGGACATCAACAATGGTCTCGGGGTCTACCAGAGAGAAGAAGGGGAAGAAACAATAAATACAAGCAAATAGATGCATGACATGACAACAAGCACAACTAGAGGTGTTCTAACGCAGTGTTAAACAATACCGGCAATGGGGGAAAATGTCCAGGAATGTTTTCCCGAAGTTTGGCATTTTTGGACAGATGAAATGGAGGGGGACGGTTCCATGTTCGCTATGCCAGGGGCATGTGACAGATGAACTGAGAGCGTATTCGGATTCATTTCGTCGTTCTGAGCAACTTTCATATATAAAACTTTTTCATCGGAGTTATGGATTATTTTATATTTATTTCCAGAGATTTAACCATTTTCTAAAATTGCTTTAATTAACAAATTCGAATAATAATTAGAAAAGGGCTGGGTACACCTAGTGTAGCGCACCCAGTGGTGCACCAGGAGCTGACAGGTGGGGTTAGATGGCCCAGTTGACCCAGTCAACAAAGATTGGTCAACATAATGAATAGTGTGTGGGGCCCATATGTGTTATTTCAGTTTTAACTTCTTTTAGTTAGCAGTGGGGCCCATATGTAATAGACAGATGCCTTTATTTTAACAGGGGGGTTGTGTAAAAATAGGGATTAGGCCCCTAATTAAACAGGGACCCAAGCCGGCCACGGTTGGGCTCGCGCGCGCGGCCGCTCAGAGGAGCACCGGTGGCTAGCTCGCAGCGCACCGGGGTTGGGAGGGAAATAGGGAGCGGCCGGCAGCGGGCGGGGCCGGCGGCGAGCGTGCACTGCAGCGACGCAGCAAGCAGGCAGCAACATCAGCTAGCAAGGAGTAGCGGCAATGTAGCAGCAGCAGCAAGCCATGGGAGCTAGCAGCAGCACATCAGCAACAGGAGCAAGCGGGTCAGGGCGCCGCGAGCAGGCGAGCACGGGCAAGGGCAACAGTAGGAGGTGCACAACGGTGGGCGTCGACAGGAGCAAGCGGCAGCAGAGGCAACACACACGTGTATGCGGAAGCTCGGATGAGATCCAACCATGGCGTGCAGCGGCTTAAAAGTAACGGGTCGAAGGCGAGATCAAGGGGAATCAGAAGAGGAGCTCACCACAGAGCTCGTGGAGGAGGTTAGGGAGCGCGGGGTTGCCGGAACACGGCAAATTCGACGATGAACAACGTCGGCCGTGGCGGAGAAGTCGACGAAGCACTCGATGATGCGGTGCGTCCCCGCTCGATTCAGAGTACCCAGGCGAAGTAGACGTTGATGGAAACGCTCTTGGACAAGTTGGCGTGGCATGGGACGGCTCCGGAGCATGAGATCGACGACGTGTGTGGTGGCGGGGGCTCGGGCGTGTGCGGGGGCAAGAGCTACGGCGCGAGGGAGAGGGGGAGCGGCTAGGGTTCGGCCGAGGGGGTCGAGAGGTACTTGTAGGTCGCCGGGGAGGTGGTGGATGGCCGACACATGGTCGATCCGCAACGTGGACGAGCGCACGAAGGCCAGCGCGTCCTCTGTGAATAGAGGTTGAAGGCAACCGGTGGAAGTTGGACTGGGCCTGCACTGTTGACTTAAGGCCCAGTCCAACAGGTAAGCTTCCACTTACATTTCATTATATATATATTCTGTTATTTCAATTTTAGCCATTGATTTCTTATTAAATGAGTGTCCAAATGTATTTTCTAAATATTAAACTTGGTACATTAATTCTTTGGAATATTCTGAGGTTGCTCAAAAAGTTTGAGGCCAGCTGGAAAAGTTTATAATTATGTTTGCATTTATTGGACCGCTTTATATGTTGTGTTGGGGAATGTAGCATGCAATTTCAAAAAAATTCCTACGATCATAGACCGAAAGTGGAAACGTTAGGTTCACACGGTTGATGTAGTCGAACGTATTCACGACCCAACCAATCTAGTACCGAACGTACGACACCTCCAAGTTCAGCACACATTCATCTTGATGACGTCCCTCGAACTCTTGATCCAGCAGAGGGTCGAGGGAGAGTTTCGTCAGCACGACGGCATGGTGACGGTGATGGTGATGTGATCCGCGCAGGGCTTCGCCTAAGCACTACGACGTTATGATCGGAGGAGTAAACTGTGGACGGGGGCACCGCACAGGGCTAAGAGAATAACTGACGTGCTTTGGGGTGCCCCCTGCCCCCGTATATAAAGGAGGAGGGGAGGAGGCGGCCGACTGGCCTAGAGGGGCGCGCTATGGGGGGAGTCCTACTAGTAGGATCCCCCTTTCCTTTTACGGAGTGGGAAAGGGGGAAAGGGAGAAAGTGAGAGAGGGAGAGGGAGTAGGAGAGGGAAAGGGGGCGCCGCCCCCTCCCCTAGTCCAATTCGGACTCCCATGGGGGGCACCCCTTGTGGGTTGTCCCCTCTCTCTCCCGTGGCCCATGAGGCCCATGACTTCATCCGGGGGGTTCTGGTAACCCTCGGCACTCCGGAAAAATACCCGAACCACTCGAAACCATTTCGGTGTCCGAATACCATCTTCCAATATATCAATCTTTACCTCTCGACCATTTCAAGACTCCTTGTCATGTCCGTGATCTCATCCGGGACTCCTAACAAACTTCGGTCACCAAAACACATAACTCATAATACAAATCGTAATCGAACGTTAAGCGTGCGGGCCCTACGGGTTCGAGAACTATGTAGACATGACCGAGACACATGTCTGGTCAATAACCAATAGCGGAAACTAGATGATCATATTGGTTCCTACATATTCTACGAAGATCTTTATCAGTCAAACCGCAATGACAACATACGTTATTCCCTTTGTCATCGGTATGTTACTTGCCCGAGATTCGATCGTCGGTATAATCATACCTAGTTCAATCTCGTTACTGGCAAGTCTCTTTCCTCATTCTGTAATGCATCATCCCGCAACTAACTCATTAATCACATTGCTTGCAAGGCTTATAGTGATGTGCATTACCGAGAGGGCCCAGAGATACCTCTCCGATACTCGGAGTGACAAATCCTAATCTTGATCTATGCCAACCCAACAAACACCTTCGGAGACACCTATAGAGCATCTTTATAATCACCCAGTTACGTTGTGATGTTTTATAGAACACAAAGTGTTCCTTCGGTATTCAGGAGTTGCATAATCTCATAGTTAGATGAATATGTATAAGTCATGAAGAAAGCAATAGCAATAAAACTTAACGATCATTATGCTAAGATAACGGATGGGACTTGTCCATCACATCATTCTCTAATGATGTGATCCTGTTCATCAAATGACAACACATGTCTATGGTGTAGGAAACATAACCATCTTTGATTAACAAGCTAGTTAAGTAGAGGCATACTAGGGACACTTTGTTTTATCTATGTATCCACACATGTATCAAGTTTCCGGTTAATACAATTCTAGCATGAATAATAAACATTTATCATGATATAAGGAAATATAAATAACAACTTTATTATTGCCTCTAGGGCATATTTCCTTCAGTCTCCCACTTGCACTAGAGTCAATAATCTAGATTAGATTGTAATGATTCTAACACCCATGGAGTCTTGGTGTTGATCATGTTTTGCTCGTGGAAGAGGCTTAGTCAATGGGTCTGCAACATTCAGATCCATATGTATTTTGCAAATCTCTATGTTTCCCTCCTTGACTTGATCGCGGATGGAGTTGAAGCGTCTCTTGATGTGTTTGGTTCTCTTGTGAAATTTGTATTCCTTTGCTAAGGCAATTGCTCCAGTATTGTCACAAAAGATTTTCATTGGACCCGATGCACTAGGTATTACACCTTGATCGGATATGAACTCCTTCATCCAGACTCCTTCATTTGCTACTTCCGAAGCAGCTATGTATTCTGCTTCACACGTAGATCCCGCCACGACGCTCTGCTTGGAACTGCACCATCTGACAGCTCCACCATTCAATATAAATATGTATCCGGTTCGCGACTTAGAGTTATCCAGATCAGTGTCAAAGCTAGCATTGACATAACCATTTACGACAAGCTCTTTGTCACCTCCATAAATGAGAAACATATCCTTAGTCCTTTTTAGGTATTTCAGGATGTTCTTGATCGTTGTCTAGTGATCCACTCCTGGATTACTTTGGTACCTCCCTGCTAAACTTATAGCAAGGCACACATAAGGTCTGGTACACAACATTGCATACATGATAGAACCTATGGCTGAAGCATAGGGAATGACTTTCATTTTATCTCTATCTTCAGCAGTGGTTGGGCATTGAGTCTGACTCAACTTCACACCTTGTAACACAGGCAAGAACCCTTTCTTTGACTGATCCATTTTGAACTTCTTCAAAACTTTATCAAGGTATGTGCTTTGTGGAAGTCCAGTTAAGCCTCTTGATCTATCTCTATAGATCTTGATGCCCAATATATAAGGAGCTTCACCGAGGTCTTTCATTTAAAAATTCTTATTCAAGTATCCTTTTATGTTATCTAGAAACTCTGTATTATTTCCAATCAACAATATGTCATCCACATATAATATAGAAATACTACAGAGCTCCCACTCACTTTCTTGTAAATACAGGCTTCTCCAAAAGTCTATATAAAACCATATGCTTTGATCACACTACAAAGCGTATATTCCAACTCCGAGAGGCTTGCACTAGTCCATAAATGGATCGCTGGAGCTTGCACACTTTGTTAGCACCTTTAGGATTGACAAAACCTTCTGGTTGCATTATATACAACTCTTCTTTAAGAAATCCATTAAGGAATGCAGTTTTGACATCCATTTGCCAAATTTCATAATCTTAAAATGCGGCAATTGCTAACATGATTCGGATAGACTTAATGATCGCTACGGGCGAGAAGGTCTCATTGTAGTCAACTCCTTGAACTTGTCGAAAACCTTTCGCAAGAAGTCGAGCTTTGTAGGCAGTAACATTACCATCAGCGCCAGTCTTTTTCTTGAAGATCCATTTATTCTCTATGGCTTGCCGATCATCGGGAAAGTCAACTGAAGTCCACACTTTGTTCTCATACATGGATCCCATCTCAGATTTCATGGCCTCATCCATTTCGCAGAATCTAGGCTCATCATCGCTTCCTCATAGTTCGTAGGTTCATCATGGTCTACTAACATGACTTCCAGAATAGGATTACCGTGCCACTCTGGCGCGGACCGTACTCTGGTTGACCTACGAGGTTCGATAGTAACTTAATCTGAAGTTTCATGATCATCATCATTAACTTCCTCACTAATTGGTGTAGGCATCACTGGAACTGATTTCTGTGATGAACCATTTTCCAATTTGAGAGAAGGTACAACTACCTCATCAGGTTCTACTTTCCTCCCACTCACTTCTTTCAAGAGAAGCTCCTTCTCTAGAAAGGATCCATTTTTAGCAACAAATATCTTGCCTTCGGATCTGTGATAGAAGGTGTACCCAACAATTTCTCTTGGGTATCCTTTGAAGACACATTTCTCTGATTTGGGTTCGAGCTTACCAGGTTGAAGCTTTTTCGCATAAACATCGCAGCCCCAAACTTTAAGAAACGACAACTTAGGTTTCTTGCCAAACCACAGTTAATATTATGTTGTTTCAATGTATTTAGATGGTGCCCTATTTAACGTGAATGTATCCGTCTCTAAGGCATAACCCCAAAACGATATTGGTAAATCGGTAAGAGACATCATAGATCGCACCATATCTAGTAAAGTACGGTTATGACGTTCGGCACACCATTACGCTGTGGTGTTCCAGGTGGCGTGAGTTGCGAAACCATTCCACATTGTTTCAAATGAAGACCAAACTCGTAACTCAAATATTCCCCTCTGCGATCAGATCGTAGAAACTTCATTTTCTTGTTACGATGATTTTCCACTTCACTCATAAATTCTTTGTACTTTTCAAATGTTTGAGACTTATGTTTCATTAAGTAGATATACCCATATCTGTTCAAATGATCTGTGAAGGTTAGAAAATAACGATACCCGTCGCGAGCCTAAACACTCATAGGACCGCATACATCAGTATGTATTATTTCCAATAAGTCAGTGGCTCGCTCCATTGTTCCGAAGAACAGAGTCTTAGTCATCTTGCCCATGAGGCATGGTTCGCAAGCATCTAGTGATTCCAAAAGCCCATAAGCACGGAGTTTCTTCATGCGCTTTACACCAATATGACCTAAACGTTAGTGCCGTTGCACTATCATTATTAACTTTGCATCTTTTGGCTTCAATATTATGAATATGTGTATCACTACAATCGAGATTTAACAAAAGTAGACCACTCATCAAGGGTGCATGACCATAAAAGATATTACTCATATAAATAGAACAACCATTATTCTCTGATTTAAAGGAATAACCGTCTCTCATCAAACAAGATCCAAATATAATGTTCATGCCTAACGCTGGCACCAAATAACAATTACTCAGGTCTAAAACTAATCCCGAAGGTAGATTAGAGGTAGAGTGCCGACGGCAATCACATTGACTGTAACGCCCCGAGACCGACGCTCCAGGCGGCTTCCATGTTTTTCGTTGTTGTCATGTGTTTCATTTGTTTGTTGCTTTCGTCATGTCATCATTTGCACTGCATCATGTCATCATGTCATTTATTTTTCAAAAACTCAACCAAATAAATTGCATGGATCTTCGGTCCATTTAAACCGAGGGAATTCACATGGGGATTCTCTTTATAACAATCCTCCCAATATTAGGGAGCTATAATAAATATTCCATTCTTTTGGAATTAACCATAACACACGTGCAAAAATATTTCCCATGCCTATTCCTCTTTGAGTTTGACCTTCAAATCTTGTCCACGATTCTTTATCTCTTTTATCGAGGTTCCTCTAAAAAACCGAACATTTTTGGACCTTCTTTTTACCAAGTCCTAGTTCAAACCCATTTGAATTAAATTCAAATGAGTTTGAATTTACATCTTTCAATCTTGGCCTTTTCTATTTTCTCGGAACAAACTCATTTTTTATGAGTCTGGGAAACTTAACCGCATGTCCAAATTCTTCGTCTAACCTTGTCTTCTCACTTTTCCATTCTCTTAATTCTTTGTTATTGAAAATAAAAAAGGAAATAGGGGAGAGGGAGAAGATAGTCCAGCCCAGCTGGGCCTCTCATCGGCCCAACCTCCCCTTAGGCCCATGGCCTCTTGGGCCTGACTTCCAGGCCGGCCCATCCATCTCTAGGCCCAGCCGACGCCCTTCCTAACCCTAGCCACCAAGGAGCCCGATTCCTCTCTTCCTCTCTCTCTCTCTCTCTCTCTCTCTATCTCTTTCTCTCTCTGTCTCTCGCTATCCCTAACTCCCTCGCTCCCCATCTCTCTCCCGATAGCGCCGCTACCAACGCACGCAAGAGGAGCCCCTGCGCTCGATTCCTCAGCGCCGCCAGCCTCCAGGAGCTCCCCCCCGCGTCCTTGTTTCGTTGTGCCCGCACCGCTTCCGGCCCTCCTGATGCCGCCTCCACCACTAGATCAGGCCACCTCTGCCGCCCTTGCCCGTTCCCGGCTGGGCCCTATTGAGGGAGTCCTGGATTAGGGGGTCTCTGTGTTGGGGAATGTAGCATAAATTCAAAATTTTCCTACGTGTCACCAAGATCAATCTATGGAGTCATCTAGCAACGAGGGAGGATTGGATCTACATACCCTTGTAGATCGCTAAGTGGAAGCGTTCAAGAGAACGGGGTTGAAGGAGTCGTACTCATCGTGATCCAAATCACCGGAGATCCTAGTGCCGAACGGACGGCACCTCCGCGTTCAACACACGTACAGCCCGGTGACGTCTCCCACGCCTTGATCCAGCAAGGAGAGAGGGAGAGGTTGAGGAAGACTCCATCCAACAGCAGCACAATGGTGTGGTGGTGATGGAGGAGCGTGGTAGTCCAGCAGGGCTTCGCCAAGCACCACGGGAGAGGAGGAGGAGGAGAGGCAGGGCTGCACCAATAGAGGGAGAAGTTCTCATGTGTATGGCAGCCCCAAACCTCAACTATATATAGGGGGAAGGGGGGCTGCGCCCCCTTTAGGGTTTCCCACCCCAAGGGGTGCGGCCAGCCCTAGATCCCATCTAAGGGGGGCGGCCAAGGGGGGAGGAGTGCCTCCCAAGTCAAGTGGAGGCCTCCCCCTTTAGGGTTTCCCCTCTCCCATGCGCATGGGCCTTGGGGGGCTGGTTCCCCTGGCCCATTAAGGCTAGGGCGCCCCCTTACAGCCCATGCTGCTGTATTGGACGTGGTGGAACAATTTCCGGACCTCCGGACCCCTCCGGAATCCTCCAGAACCTTCTGGAAGCTTCCCGGTACAATACCGAAAAAACCCGAACTTTTTCCGGAACCCGAACAACAACTTTCCATATATAAATCTTTACCTCCGGACCATTCCGGAACTCCTCGTGACGTCCGGGATCTCATCCGGGACTCCGAACAACATTCGGTAACCACATACAAACTTCCTTTATAACCCTAGCGTCATCAAACCTTAAGTGTGTAGACCCTACGGGTTTGGGAGACATGTAGACATGACCGAGACGTTCTCCGGTCAATAACCAACAGCGGGATCTGGATACCCATGTTGGCTCCCACATGTTCCACGATGATCTCATCGGATGAACCACGATGTCAAGGACTCAATCGATCCCGTATACAATTCCCTTTGTCTAGCGGTATTTTACTTGCCCGAGATTCGATCGTCGGTATACCGATACCTTGTTCAATCTCGTTACCGGCAAGTCTCTTTACTCGCTCTGTAACACATCATCCCGTGATCAACCCCTTGGTCACATTGTGCACATTATGATGATGTCCTACCGAGTGGGCCCAGAGATACCTCTCCGTTTTACACGGAGTGACAAATCCCAGTCTGGATTCGTGCCAACCCAACATACACTTTCGGAGATACCTGTAATGCACCTTTATAGCCACCCAGTTACGTTGTGACGTTTGGTACACCCAAAGCACTCCTACGGTATCCGGGAGTTGCACAATCTCATGGTCTAAGGAAAAGATACTTGACATTAGAAAAGCTTTAGCATACGAACTACACGATCTTTGTGCTAGGCTTAGGATTGGGTCTTGTCCATCACATCATTCTCCTAATGATGTGATCCCGTTATCAATGACATCCAATGTCCATGGTCAGGAAACCGTAACCATCTATTGATCAACGAGCTAGTCAACTAGAGGCTTACTAGGGACATGGTGTTGTCTATGTATCCACACATGTATCTGAGTTTCCTATCAATACAATTATAGCATGGATAATAAACGATTATCATGAACAAGGAAATATAATAATAACTAATTTATTATTGCCTCTAGGGCATATTTCCAACAGTCTCCCACTTGCACTAGAGTCAATAATCTAGTTCACATCGCCATGTGATTAACACTCACAGGTCACATCACCATGTGATCAACATCCAAAGAGTTTACTAGTGTCATTAAACTAGTTCACATCATCATGTGATTAAGACTCAATGAGTTCTGGGGTATGATCATGTTTTGCTTGTGAGAGAGGTTTTAGTCAACGGGTCTGCAACAATCAGATCCGTGTGTGCTTTACAAATCTCTATGTCATCTCCTAGATGCAGCTACCACGCTCTATTTGGAGCTATTCCAAATAACTGTTCTACTTGGAGCTATTCTAAATTGTTGCTCCATTATACGTATCCGGTATCTCTACTCAGAGCTATCCGGATAGGTGTTAAGCTTGCATCAACGTAACCCTTTACGACGAACTCTTTTACCACCTCCATAATCGGGAAAATTCCTTAGTCCACTAGTTACTAAGGATAACTTTGACCGCTGTCCTGTGATCCATTCATGGATCACTCTTGTACCCCTTGACTGACTCATGGCAAGGCACACTTCAGGTGCGGTACACAGCATAGCATACTGAAGAGCCTACGTCTTAAGCATAGGGGACGACCTTCATCCTTTCTCTCTATTCTGCCGTGGTCGAGCTTTAAGTCTTAACTTTGTACCTTACAATTCAGGCAAGAACTCCTTCTTTGACTGGTCCATCTTGAACACCTTCAAGATCATGTCAAGGTATGTGCTCATTTGAAAGTACCATTAAGTGTTTTGATCTATCCTTATAGATCTTGATGCTCAATGCTCAAGTAGCTTAATCCAGGCTTTCCATTGAAAAACACTTTCAAAATAACCCTATATGCTTTCCAGAAATTCTACGTCATTTCTGATCAACAATATGTCAACAACATATACTCATCAGAAATTCTATAGTGCTCCCACTCACTTCTTTGGAAATACAAGTTTCTCATAAATTTTGTATAAACCCAAAATCTTTGATCATCTCATCAAAGCGCACATTCCAACTCCAAGATGCTTACTCGAGTCCTTAGAAGGATCGCTAGAGCCAGCATACCTTTTAACATCCTTAGGATCGACAAAACCTTTCTGATTGTATCGCATACAACCTTTCCTTACGACTGGTAAGGAAACTCGTTTTGACATCCATCTGCCAGATTTCATAAACGCAGCTTGTGCTAATGTGATTCCGACGGACTTAAGCATCGCTACGGATGAGAAAGTCTCATCATAGTCAACTCCTTGAACTTGTGAAAAACTCTTCGCCACAAGTCGAGCTTCATGGATGGTGACATTACCATCCACGTCCGTCTTCTTCTTAAAAGATCCATTTATCAAATGGCTTGCCGATCATTGGCAAGTCCGCCAAAGTCCATGCTTTGTTCTGATACATGGATCCTATCTCGGATTTCATGGTTTCTTAACCATTTGTCGGAATTTGGGCCCACCATCGCTTCCCCATAGCTCGTAGGTTCATTGTTGTCTAGCAACATGACCTTCAAGACAGGATCACCGTACCACTCTGAAGTAGTACGCATCCTTGTCACCCTACGAGGTACGGCAGTGACTTGATCCGAAACTTCATGATCACTATCATAAGCTTCTACTTCAATTGGTGTAGGTGCCACATGAACAACTTCCTGTGCCCTGATACACACTGGTTGAAGTGATGGTTCAATAACCTCATCAAGTCTCCACCATCCTCCCACTCAACTTTTCGAGAGAAACCTTTCCTCGAGAAAGGACCCGATTCAAGAAACAATCCATATTGCTTTCGGATCTGAATTAGGAGGTATACCCAACTGTTTTGGGTGTCCTATGAAGATGCATTTTATCCGCTTTGGGTTCGAGCTTATCAATCCTGAAACTTTTTCACATAAGCGTCGCAGCCCCAAACCTTTAAGAAACGACAACTTAGGTTTCTCTAAACCATAATTCATACGGTATCATCTCAACGGAATTACGTGGTGCCCTATTTAAAGTGAATGTGGTTGTCTCTAATGCCTAACCCATGAACAATAGTGGTAATTCGATAAGAGACATCATGGCACGCACCATATCCAATAGGGTGCAACTATGATGTTCGGACACACCATCACACTATGGTGTTCCAGGCGGTATTAATTGCGAAACAATTTCCACAATGTCTTAATTGCGTGCCAAAACTCGTAACTCAGATATTCATCTCTATGATCATATCATAGACATTTTATCCTCTTGTCACAATGATCTTCTACTTCACTCTGAAATTACTTGAACCATTCAATAATTCAGACTTGTGTTTCATCAAGAAAATATTCTCAACATCTACTCGAATCATCTGTGAAGTAAGAACATAATGATATTCACTGCATGCCTCAGCACTCATTGGACTGCACACATCAAAATGTGTTACTTCCAACGAGTTGCTATCTTGTTCCGTCTTACTAAAACGAGGCTTTCAGTCATCTTGCCCATGTGGTATGATTTGCATGTCTCAAGTGATTCAATATCAAGTGAGTTCAAACGGTCCATTTGCATGGAGTTTCTTCATGCATATATACCAATAGACATGGTTCGCATGTCTCAAACTTTTCAAAAATGAGTGAGTCCAAAGATCCATCAACATGGAGCTTCTTCATGCATTTTATACCGATATGACTTACGTGGCAGTGCCACAAGTAGGTGGTACTATCATTACTATCTTTTGGCATGAACATGTGTATCACTACGATCGAGATTTCAATGAACCATTCATTTTAGGTGCAAGACCATTGAAGGTATTATTCAAATAAATAGAGTAACCATTATTCTCTTTAAATGAATAACCGTATTGCGATAGTCATAATCCAATCATGTCTATGCTCAACGCAAACACCAAATAACAATTATTCAGGTTTTAACATCAATCTCGATGGTAGAGGGAGCGTGCGATGCTTGATCATATCAACATTGGAAACACTTCCAACACATATCGTCAGCTCACCTTTAGCTAGTCTCCGTTTATTCCGTAGCTTTTATTTCGAGTTACTAACACTTAGCAACCGAACCGGTATCTAATACCCTGGTGCTACTAGGAGTACTAGTAAAGTACACTTTAACATAATGTATATCCAATATACTTCTATCGACCTTGCCAGCCTTCTCATCTACCAAGTATCTAGGGTAATTCCGCTCCAGTGGTTGTTTCCCTTATTACAGAAGCACTTAGTCTCAGGTTTGGGTTCAACCTCGGGTTTCTTCACTGGTGCAGCAGCTGATTTGTTGTTTCATGAAGTATCCCTTCTTGCCCTTGCCCTTCTTGAAACTAGTGGTTTCACCAACCATCAACAATTGATGCTCCTTCTTGATTTCTACTTTCGCGGTGTCAAACATCGTGAATACCTCAAGGATCATCATATCTATCCCTGATATGTTATAGTTCATCACAAAGCTCTAGCAGCTTGGTGGCAATGACTTTTGGAGAAACATCACTATCTCATCTGGAAGATTAACTCCCACTCGATTCAAGTGATTGTTGCACTCAGACAATCTGAGCACAAGCTCAACGATTGAGCTTTTCTCCCTTAGTTTGTAGGCTAAGAAAATCGTCGGAGGTCTCATACCTCTTGACGTGGGCACGAGCCTGAAATCCCAATTTCAGCCCTTGAAACATCTCATATGTTCCGCGACATTTCGAAAAACGTCTTTAGTGCCTCAACTCTAAACCGTTTAACTGAACTATCACGTAGTTATCAAAACGTGTATGTCCGATGTTCATAACATCCACAAACGACATTTTGGGGTTCAGCACACTGAGCGGTGCATTAAGGACATAAGCTTTCTACTGTCCGCATAATCGCTACTTTTAACTTTCAACTATATTTTCTCTAGGAACATATCTAAACAGTAGAACTAAAGCGCGAGCTACGACATAATTTGCAAAAGGTCTTTTGACTATGTTCAGGATAATTAAGTTCATCTTATGAACTCCCACTCAGATAGACATCCCTCTGGTCATCTAAGTGATTACATGATCCGAGTCAACTAGGCTGTGTCCGATCATCACGTGAGACGGACTAGTCATCATCGGTGAACATCTTCATGTTGATCGTATCTACTATACGACTCATGCTCGACCTTTCGGTCTCCGTGTTCCGAGGCCATGTCTGCACATGCTAGGCTCATCAAGTTAACCCTAAGTGTTTTCGCTGTGTAAAACTGTCTTACACCCGTTGTATGTGAACGTAAGAATCCATCACACCCGATCATCACGTGGTGCTTAGAAGCGATGAACTGTAGCAACGGTGCACAGTTAGGGGAGAACACTTCTTGAAATTTTGTAAGGGATCATCTTATTTACTACCGTCGTCCTAAGTAAACAAGATGCATAATCATAATAAACATCACATGCAATTATATAGTTGTGACATGATATGGCCAATATCATATAGCTCCATTGATCTCCATCTTCGGGGCTCCATGATCATCTTGTCACCGGCTTGACACCATGATCTCCATCATCATGATCTCCATCATCGTGTCTTCATGAAGTTGTCACGCCAACGACTACTTCTATTTCTATGGCTAACGCGTTTAGCAATAAAGTAAAGTAAGTTACATGGCGTTCTTCAATGACACGCAGGTCATACAATAAATAAAGACAACTCCTATGGCTCCTGCCGGTTGTCATACTCATCAACATGCAAGTCGTGAATCCTATTACAAGAACATGATCAATCTCATACATCACATATCATTCATCACATTCTTCTTGGCCATATCACATCACATAGCATACCCTGCAAAAACAAGTTAGACGTCCTCTAATTGTTGTTTGCATGTTTTACGTGGCTGCTATGGGTTTCTAGCAAGAACGTTTCTTACCTACGCAAAACCACAACGTGATATGCCAATTGCTATTTACCCTTCATAAGGACCCTTTTCATCGAATCCGTTCCGACTAAAGTGGGAGAGACTGGCACCCGCTAGCCACCTTATGCACCAAGTGCATGTCAATCGGTGGAACCTCTCTCACGTAAGAGTACGTGTAAGGTCGGTCCGGGCCGCTTCATCCCACAATCCCGTCGAAACAAGATTGGACTAGTAACGGTAAGCATATTGAACAAAATCAACGCCCACAACTACTTTGTGTTCTATTTGTGCAAAGAATCTACGCAATAGACCTAGCTCATGATGCCACTGTTGGGGAACGTAGCATAAATTCAAAATTTTCCTACGTGTCACCAAGATCAATCTATGGAGTCATCTAGCAACGAGGGAGGATTGGATCTACATACCCTTGTAGATCGCTAAGCGGAAGCGTTCAAGAGAACGGGGTTGAAGGAGTCGTACTCATCGTGATCCAAATCACCGGAGATCCTAGTGCCGAACGGACGGCACCTCCGCGTTCAACACACGTACAGCCCGGTGACGTCTCCCACGCCTTGATCCAGCAAGGAGAGAGGGAGAGGTTGAGGAAGACTCCATCCAACAGCAGCACAACGGCGTGGTGGTGATGGAGGAGCGTGGTAGTCCAGCAGGGCTTCGCCAAGCACCACGGGAGAGGAGGAGGAGGAGAGGCAGGGCTGCACCAATAGAGGGAGAAGTTCTCATGTGTATGGCAGCCCCAAACCTCAACTATATATAGGGGGAAGGGGGGGCTGCGCCCCCTTTAGGGTTTCCCACCCCAAGGGGTGCGGCCAGCCCTAGATCCCATCTAAGGGGGGCGGCCAAGAGGGGAGGAGTGCCTCCCAAGTCAAGTGGAGGCCTCCCCCTTTAGGGTTTCCCCTCTCCCATGTGCATGGGCCTTGGGGGGCTGGTTCCCCTGGCCCATTAAGGCTAGGGCGCCCCCTTACAGCCCATGCTGCTGTATTGGACGTGGTGGAACAATTTCCGGACCTCCAGACCCCTCCGGAATCCTCCGGAACCTTCTGGAAGCTTCCCGGTACAATACCGAAAAAACCCAAACTTTTTCCGGAACCCGAACAACAACTTTCCATATATAAATCTTTACCTCCGGACCATTCCGGAACTCGTCGTGACATCCGGGATCTCATCCGGGACTCCGAACAGCATTCGGTAACCACATACAAACTTCCTTTATAACCCTAGCATCATCAAACCTTAAGTGTGTAGACCCTACGGGTTTGGGAGACATGTAGACATGACCGAGACGTTCTCCGGTCAATAACCAACAGCGGGATCTGGATACCCATGTTGGCTCCCACATGTTCCACGATGATCTCATCGGATGAACCACGATGTCAAGGACTCAATCGATCCCGTATACAATTCCCTTTGTCTAGCCGTATTTTACTTGCCCGAGATTCGATCGTCGGTATACCGATACCTTGTTCAATCTCGTTACCGGCAAGTCTCTTTACTTGTTCCGTAACACATCATCCCGTGATCAACCCCTTGGTCACATTGTGCACATTATGATGATGTCCTACCGAGTGGGCCCAGAGATACCTCTCCGTTTTACACGGAGTGACAAATCCCAGTCTGGATTCGTGCCAACCCAACAGACACTTTCGGAGATACCTGTAATGCACCTTTATAGCCACCCAGTTACGTTGTGACATTTGGTACACCCAAAGCACTCCTACGGTATCCGGGAGTTGCACAATCTCATGGTCTAAGGAAAAGATACTTGACATTAGAAAAGCTTTAGCATACGAACTACACAATCTTTGTGCTAGGCTTAGGATTGGGTCTTGTCCATCACATCATTCTCCTAATGATGTGATCCCGTTATCAATGACATCCAATGTCCATGGTCAGGAAACCGTAACCATCTATTGATCAACGAGCTAGTCAACTAGAGGCTTACTAGGGACATGGTGTTGTCTATGTATCCACACATGTATCTGAGTTTCCTATCAATACAATTATAGCATGGATAATAAACGATTATCATGAACAAGGAAATATAATAATAACTAATTTATTATTGCCTCTAGGGCATATTTCCAACACTCTGGACAGCCAGACTATATCCTTTGGTCGGAATATTGGACTATGAAGATACAAGATTGAAGACTTCGCCCCGTGTGCGGATGGGACTCTCCTTGGCGTGGAAGGAAAGCTAGGCAATACGGATGTGTATATCTCCTCCCTTGTAACCGAGCTTGTGTAACCCTAGCCCCCTCCGGTGTCTATATAAACTGGAGGGTTTAGGCCGTAATTGATGGCGCGGTTGGGTTACCCATACCCGTATTGATGAGAATCCCATGATAAGGGTACACAATCTCTGCTTCGACTAGACGTGTCAAGAAAACCGCCTCGTGATATGTGCGGTGCTTGTTGAGGAAAACGGTTCGAATAATGACCGAGCCACGACATGATGTGATGTTGCTAAACATGTCAGCAGATTAGATTCGTGGAAATATTATTCTCTCTACGGTGGGGTGTGGAACTTGTTTTGCAGAGCTGGCCACTATCCTTGTGTTCAAAAATCTTCCAGGGAGTATTTGGAGAAGAACCCGCCTTCCAATGCCGAAGACAATACTGCGCGTCAGACTCATCATCATTGAAGCCTGGTTCAGGGGCTACTGAGGGAGTCCTGGATTAGGGGGTCTCTAGACAGCCGGACTGTATCCTTTGGCCGGACTGTTGGACTATGAAGATACAAGATTGAAGACTTCGTCCCGTGTCCGGATGGGACTCTCCTTGGCATGGAAGGCAAGCTAGGCAATACGGATGTGTATATCTCCTCCCTTGTAACCGACCTTGTGTAACCCTAGCCCCCTCCGATGTTTATATAAACTAGAGGGTTTAGTCCATAGGACAACATACAATCATACCATAGGCTAGCTTATAGGGTTAGCCTCTACGATCTCGTGGTAGATCAACTCTTGTAATACTCATATCATCAAGAACAATCAAGAAGGACGTAGGGTATTACCTCCATCAAGAGGGCCCGAACCTAGGTAAACAACGTGTCCCCTGCCTCCTGTTACCATCCGCCTTAGATGCACAGTTCAGGACCCCCTACCCGAGATCCGCCGGTTTTGACACCGACACCTGTCCACACCTCCGGCGCGCCAAGCTCACCGGCTCCGCCTCTTGCAGCCTCCGCTCGATCGGGAGAGGAGCTCCCGATCCTTGTGCCGGTCGTCCCCGTCATTTTGGCCAAAGCTCGTCGGGGCTCTAGCACCGGTCGCCATCGTCCTCACCCTGCGAACTCACCATGGCGCCGCTGCACCGATGTAGCTGCTGCTATGCTCGCTGCCGCACCTCCCGTCGGCCCCTGCCGATGCCTCGGCGCTCATGCCCGCCAAGTCCGTCGCCGCCTCTTGCCTCGTCCATCTCCGCTATGTACATGGCGCCGAAGATGAGCAGCTCTGTCCACCTCCCTGCGCCTCACATGCTGCAGGCCTCTATCGCAAGCGCCTCATCGAGGCCGTGGTTTTCCTGGGGCCGACCATTCCTTTCGTGTGCACGACCAGCTGACCTCGTCTCCCTCCATTCCGCTGCTGCACTAGAACTTGCCAAGTGCCATGACGCCCTGGATACGTTAAGGTCAACTCCATCGCCAAGAACGACTACATGATGACCCTGGATATGGGATTGCAAAATGCCAAGTACCCATCAGTTTAGCAAGACCGGCAAGTACGAATACCGCACCGGGTCGACAAGTTCAGTGATCACCAAGTACCCTCTCCGGATCGCCGAGTTCGTCTACGAAATGTGTACCACTATGCCGGAGACCTCAGATCCATCAAGTTCCATCCCGAACGTGTACGGCTGCTTCGACAACACCCCGTGAACGTCTACTTCCCCTACGTCCCATCGAACCCGAACCGTCTCAAACACACGCTCTGAAGGTATAACCGCCGAGAACGATCGCCCGTGGATGAATGCATGTGTTGTATGAGATGCTTGTTAGATGTTGTATCCGCCCATGAACGATTGTCTTTGTCACTTGTTTCCATGCCACTAACCCGTGGGAACCCGGCATCCGGGATCACCCCACCATCCTTGCTTGACACGCTCACACCTACCTCCTTTTGCACCAGTATCTTCGTGAGCTACCGGATCATCGGAATGTTGTCGTGGCACCATTTCCATTGTCGTTGCCGTGGAACCCCTTTCGTTTCCATCATGATGACAAATGCTTCATAACCTGCTCATGTCAACATTTTCATAAAAATTGCATAAAACTTGCATATGTCATCTGCATCATGATAATAACATTTAAAATGTTTAAAATTGTTGTTTGCATTAAATTGCTATTTGCACATGAGGATTTACCAGAATTGTTGTTTGATATTTCCGGCCTCATTCAAAAGGCCTGACTGTGTATTTTTACTCATGTTTCACCTCTTGCCATGTTAATCAACATTTAATGTTGTTGGGTACATAAACGAGATCGAACTAAATAACTTGAATGTGGTGTTTTGTCAATATGCAACTTGTTGCATATTGAGCTCCACTTAATTTGTAGTAATGTTTGTTGCACTTTGCCATGCCATGCCTCTTTAAACTGGACATGCATCATACTTGATTGTGCATCATGCCATGTTTATGTGATGGTTGTTTACTATGTTGCTTGCTTCTTTCCAGGTTGCTTCTCTCGTTAGCTTCGGTTTCGTTCTGGAGTTGTGAGGATTCGTTCGACTACGTTCGTTTGTTTTCTTCATGGACTCGTTCTTCTTCTTCCTTGCAGGATCTCAGGCAATATGACCATACCCTCGATATCACTTCTATCTTTGCTTGCTAGTTGTTCGCTCTATCGCTATGTCGCGCTACCTACCACTTGTTATATCATGCCTCCCATTTTGCCATATCAAGCCTCTAACCCACCTTCCTAGCAAACCGTTGTTTGGCTATGTTACCGCTTTTGCTCAGCCCCTCTTATAGCGTTGTTAGTTGCAGGTGAAGTTGAAGTTTGTTCCATGTTTGGAACATGGATATGTTGGGATATCATAATATTTTTAATTAATGCATCTATATAATTGGTAAAGGGTGGAAGGCTCAACCTTATGCCTAGTGTTTTGTTCCACTCTTTCTGCCTTAGTTTCCATCATACTGGTGTTATGTTCCTTGATTTTGCGTTCCTTACGCGGTTGGGTGTTATGGGAACCGCTTGACAGTTCGCTTTGAATAAAACTCCTCCAGCAAGGCCCAACCTTGGCTTTACATTTCGCTAACAACCTATACCTTTCCCTTGGGTCGGCCAACCCGAGGGTCATCTTTATTTTAACCCCCCGGGCCAGTGCTTCTCCAAGTGTTGGTCCGAACCGAGTAGACTGCGGGGCCACCTCAGGGAAACTTGAGGTTTGGTTTTACTCGTAGGATGTCTCATCCGGTGTTGCCCTGAGAACGAGATATGTGCTGCTCCTATCGGGATTGTCGGCACATCGGGCGGTCTTGCTGGTCTTGTTTTAGCATTGTCGAAATGTCCTGTAACCGGGATTCCAAAATTGATCGGGTCTTTCCGGGAGAAGGAATATCCTTCGTTGACCGTGAGAGCTTGTGATGGGTTAAGTTGGGACACCCCTGCAGGGTATAAACTTTTGAGAGCTGTGCCCGCGGTTATGTGGCAAATGGGAATTAGTTAATATCTGGTTGTAGAGAGCTTGACACTTGAATTAATTAAAATGCATCAACCGTGTGTGTAGCCATGACGGTCTCTTTCCGGTGGAGTCGGGGAAGTGAACACGGTCTTGTGTTATGTATGAACGTAAGTAGTTTCAGGATCACTTCTTGATCACTTCTAGCTTCACGACCGTTGTGTTGCTTCTCTTCTCGCTCTTATTTTCATATGTTAGCCACCATATTTTCTTAGTGCTTGCTGCAGCTCCACCTCATTACCCTACCCTACCCATAAGCTTAAATAGTCTTGATCTTGCGGGTGTGAGATTGCTGAGTCCTCGTGGCTCACGGATACTTCCAAACAGTTGCAGGTGCCGATGATACCAGTGTAGGTGACGCAACCGAGCTCAAGTGGGAGCTCGATGAAGATCTTGGTCTTTGTTATTTGTCTTTGCCGGATGATCAGTAGTGGAGGCTAGTTAGGACGATCGGGGATCTAGCAATTGGGGTTGTCTTCTTTTATTTTGGTTCCGTAGTCGGACCTTGATTGTACTCTAGATGATGTATGTTTAACTTGTTATTTGTGTGAAGTGGCGATTGTAAGCCAACTCTTTATCCATTTCTTATTCAGTACATGGGATTGTGTGAAGATTACCCCACTTGCGACTAAACCACCATGCGGTTATGCCTCTAAGTCGTGCCTCAACACGTGGGAGATATAGCCACATCGTGGGTGTTACAATTTGGTAATCAGAGCCATCCCCAACTTAGGAGCCCCCTGCTTGATCAAACCGCTGACGTTATTGAGTCTTGAACAAAATGTTTTGAGTCTTAGTATTATATATCGGAGAGTAGGATTCTTTTTACTCCTCAGTCCCTTCGTCGCTCTGGTGAGGCCTCCTGACGTAGAAGTTTTGACTCTCCTCTCCTCAAATTTCACTAATTTTTTTAGGATCACGCAGGTATCTTGTAATCGTTCCGATATTCTTGTGACGATAACTTTGTTCTTGGTGCCTCTTGACATTTAGGGGTTGTGGCAGTGTCCCGGGGAGTTGAGCTCCGAGGTGTTGTCATCACAATTTTATCGTTGCAGTTTTGGAATACTTGAGTTCACCGACATCGAAAATCTCTTTTATGCATTTGTTGGTGAGATAACCTCGACGCCACCCAGTACTGGGGTGGGAGTTCGGGAGTATTCCCATAACTTGTATAACAGATGCTTTTTGAAGGTTGAGGTACATGATTTCCGAAGGTTTCTTGGTTATGTGTTGAAGGATGGATACAGCTGGATGTAGGGATTGTTAGTTTGGATGAGATATTATGCTTCCCTTGTATCCCCAACACCTGATTGCATAACCAGCAAGTTTCGGGAGTTTTATAGGTGGGAATTCAAGTAGCTCCTAGAATATCTTTCCAACAGACACATGATATGATATGGGATTGGGTAAATCTCTATCATATGTATTTGTTTCCGGCTTATTTTGCAAGCCAATCCTTTGTTTTGTTTTGAGTTGTGGTATTCGAGTTGCTTCTATGTCAAATGTTGATTCCATACCTTTCCTAAGCGGTGTTCTCATATTTCTATGGGAGTACTAATCCTTCTTGACCATCGAGATTGTCATGTCAATTCTTTCCAACCGATGCGGTTCTCTTCAAGATGATCCTATCATTTTCCCATTTGCAAGATCCAATCTCAGTTTTCCTCAACGGTGTTTGTTTCATCCGTCCCAAGTTGCCTTTGTTTTTCCCGCCCTCCCACCCTTTTTCTTCAAGGACTCAGATTTCTTATTCAAGTATCTTTTTATTGATGGGAAGTATCTCCATTCTTTTCTGTCAATATCCTTATCCGGTGATTCTCAGGAAGATACTAATGGAGCTTCAAGTTTATTATTCTTCAATATTTTTTCTTCTCCGGTGGATCCAATTCAAGCTTTCAGTGTTGATCATATTCTTTTCCTTGTTTTAAATGTGTTCTCAAGCCAGTGCACCTCTTAATCATTCACTTCTCGCTATTCATTTGTTCTGGAGTGATGAAGATATCTAGAAGATTCGTGTTTCCACTCTACATTCGTTCATGCTCTTTCGAGGTTGTAATCTCATTCAAGCCATTTAATTTAACCGGTGTCGGAGTAATGGGCCACGGGTACGCCAACCCGAGTCCCATAACCTTTCAAGACATCGGGGCAGGCTGCGCCCCTCAAGACCCCAGGGCGAAGAGTCGTCTCCTGAGGAGTCGACGGCAGGGCGGCCGACTGCCCGCTCACAACCGAGTTCCAGGGACGACTTCCAGAGAAGCCGGCTTTGGGGAGTCGAACGGCGACTCCAGCAAACCCATGACCTCATCAAAGGGGACGAGGCAGAGGCGTGGCTACAGGGAAGCCCACTCCCACCCCTTACCAAGGGCAGGCATGGCCACAGCACGCCGTACCCAGGAAGATCTCCGTGCGGCATGGCACTGCTGCCCGGCCGGCCCTGACATCAGCACCACAGTACCAAGTCCTGCGCCCATGACGGCTTGTCTGTACGGCCTGGAGACAGCGGGGCCCACCAGTCAGCGAGACCTTGGGAGACGGCGGGATAACCGCCAGTCGAACCCGTCGGGAGTCGGCACGGGGGAGTCGATCGAGCCCTCCCCCGGGGCCCACGCGCCATTAATCAAGATGAGATGGGGAGTGGCCACAGTGATCGCCCGCCAGGCGGCGAGGCTGTTGCCATGACCCTATGACCAAGCCTGCGTCATCAGAAGCACGGCTACAGTAATCAGCGGCCGGCAAGACCCGCCCGCGGCGGACACGGCCTGTCGGCTCCGTACCAGACCAGTCGGCAGGGCCCACCAGTCGGCGAGCCCCAACAGTCGACGGAGAAGTCGGAGGTCGGAGGCACTGACCGCTTGGCCCGCGCCCAGTCGAATTACCATTGTACCCCTGGGGGGGTAGGCCTATATAAATCCCCCAGGGCACCCATGCAAGGGGTTGGATCCCAGTAGTTCTAGACCATACCAGACAGAAGGAGAGAGCTAGCCTTGCCCTCTTCTACCACCAGAAACAGCTCAAGGAGCCACCATGTAAACACTTGGCCATAGTGATCATGCGGAGACCCCGCAGAGCAGCAGTAGGGGTATTATCTCCCCGGAGAGCCTCGAAGCTGGGTAAGATTCACCGTCGTGCATGTCTTTGCCTCATCCCGTTTCCAGGCACCGGCAACGTTCTACTCGCCCCCACCATGATAAGCCATCCGTTGGCATATGTCGCACCAAACCCCCGACATTTGGCGCCCACCGTGGGGCTTGGTGCACCGCCGTCCGAAGATCTGTTCTGGACGGGAACCCTTTTCCTCCCTGGCGAGCGCAGCCAGCTAGGCACGCCATGCGAAGTCTGCATCGACGCGCTGCGTGGCATTGAGATCGCCTGCGCAGCCAGCTCCTTGGCCGAACTTGTCGGCGAGGTCCGCCTCTCCGACGAACCTGCGTCCGACACAGGCGCAGGCGGCCCCGAAAACCTCCTCGCGGGCCTCCTCGATCAACTCCACGTTTCCGGCGAGCCTGCCATAGACTTGGAGTCCGTAGGCTCCACCAACCCGATGATGGTCGACTCCGATACCGCGTCGATCGACGCATTCCCCACCAACGTGGTGGTCTATGACTAACCTCTCCCCCACGCAAAGAGCGATGGAAGCACCGTCACTGAGGTGCTAGTCATCAGTCATGACGAGTTCCCTGGCGGAGGAGCGCCCGACTCACTCGGCGCAGCGCTGCAAGACCTGACTGCGCCCATTCCGGAAGATGCTGACGCGGAGACGTTAGAAGCGCGCCGCCTTCAGCTCGTTGAAGGCACGAAGCAGCTGGCCAGCATGAGACGCTTGTCAGAAGCTTACCAGCGAGAGATGGATCGCGCCGTTGGCGGCTCGCCGGCCCCGGCAGGGCCTAGCCGCCTTGGCGCGGTCCAGCAGCGCGGCATAGCCATCGCCAGCCTATTTGGGGCTAGCCGCCCCGTGTACGCTACACCGGCGGAGAACATCCGAACCACCCAGGCAGCGGCGGATGAGCTGGACAATTTCGAGGGTGAAGAACGCCGCCTCATGATGGAGCGAGTCCAGCGGCTCCTCGACGCGGCCGCCACGTAGAACAAGGCCGGCTGCAGCATGGAGGCGCCGCAGCGGCCAAACGACGACCCGCACCAAGATCAAGGCGCGACGTCTCGGACGCCGACTGGTGGCGCCCGAGGAAGAAAGGACAAGGAGTCGGCTGTCAGCCACAGTCGGACTCGCATTACCATAGAGCGCGACCGAGATGGCCGCCCGAGAGCAGTGGAACGACGAGACGACTATCCGCCTCCCCCTCCCCGCAAGGAGAGGCGAGTCTCCCTGCCGCCTATTGACCATCCGACTCTCGTTGACCGCCTTGGCCGCCGAGAGGGAGTTGGAGAGAATGACGCCCGCCACCGGATCGACCGACTTCACCGGTCCCTGGCGCTGGAAGAAGAAGATGAGCTGGGTCCGCCTTGTTTCGGGCCCCGCATTCGGGACGAGCCCTTTCCGAGAGGGTTCACGCTCCCAAGAGACACGCCCAAGTATACCGGCTCCGTGAAGCCGGAAGACTGGCTAGTCGACTATTCCATGACTGTCAGCACAGCAAACGGCAACAAGCGTGTCATCGTAAAGTACGTTCCGCTCATGCTCCAGGGCACGGCCCAGACATGGCTGAACAACCTAAAGCCCCGCAGCATCAACAGCTGGGTCGACTTCACTGAAGCATTCGTCCGCAACTTCACCAGCACGTACAAGCGTCCTCCCAAGCCTCGTCAGCTCTCCTTTGCGTGGAAGGTCCTGACGAGTCGACTCGCGACTACCTCACGCGTTGGGCTGAGCTTCGGAACTCCTGCGAGGGCGTGCACGAGGTGCAAGCCATCGAGTACTTCACAGCCGGGTGCCGAGAAGGCACCCTCCTCAAGCACAAGCTCCTCTGCAACGAGCCAGAAACCCTCGACGAGCTGCTGATCCTAGCGGACAAGTATGCCACAGCCGACTCCTCCATGAAGGTGGAAATTCAAATCAGCACGACTGGCAAAGTAGCTTCTCAGGCTCCAAGAACTCCGGCGGCAGACGCCGGCCAGCAACAACAGCAGGGCGACAACAAGCGCAAGGCCCCGCAGCCGGCTTCCGGCAGCCGGCAGTTCGCGACCGTTGAAGCCCAGCAGCCAGAAGAGCAGCCTCCGCCCAAGCGACAGAAAGGCGGTAAGCCGAACTGGTTGACGGCCTTCTCCTATGAGAAAACCTTGGATGGACCTTGCAAGTTCCACAGCGGCGCGAAGCCTTCGAATCACACCACCCGGAAGTGCCACTGGCTCACCAGGATCGCCAAGGGAGACGACCTCCTGCCACCCCTGCCTGCTGGGCAGCAGCCTCCGCCTCCGCCCCAGCAGCCGGCAGTCAGGCCAGTCGGCGCAGTACAAGACGAATACCCTGAAGAGCATGGAGCCTATGTGGTGTTCACCAGTGTGGCTGATGATCGACGCAGCAGGCGGCTGCAACAACAAGAGGTGAACGCAGTAGCCTCAGAGACGCCAGAGTTCATGCACTGGTCTGAGAAGCCCATCAGCTGGAGCAGGGCTGACCACCCAAAAGTGATGCCGAGTCCGAGCTCCTACGCCTTGGTCCTGGACGCCACCTTTGCCACGGACAAACGGGCCGCGCGTTTCTCGCGAGTTCTGATAGACGGGGGCAGCAGCATCAATATCCTGTACAAGGACACCATGGAGAAGTTAGGAATCAAGCAAAGACAGCTTCAGAACAGCCGGACTGTGTTCCACGGCATTGTTCCTGGGCTTTCCTGCTCACCAATCGGCAAGATCCTGATTGACGTCCTGTTTGGGGACAAAGATCACTTCCGAAGAGAGTCTGTTTGGTTTGAGGTGGTGGACCTTGAGAGCCCATACCATGCGCTACTTGGCCGACCCGCCTTGGCCAAGTTCATGGTGGTCCCCCACTACGCCTACCTCAAGATGAAGATGCCCAGTTCCAGGGGAATTCTGACTGTGGCCGGCGACTACCGGAATTCATCCGCTTGCGCGACCGAGAGCAGTCGGCTGGCCGAGTCCCTGGTGATCGTAGCCGAGAAGCGACTCCTTGAACGAGTTGTGGCGATGGCCGGCAAGCAGCCGGAGATATCTCCCGACCCAAAGGAGTCGGAAGCCAAAGGTTCGTTCAAGCCGGCCAAAGAGACAAAGAAAATACCCTTGGATCCAGAGCACCCGGAGAGGTACTCTGTCATAGGTGCGAACCTCGACAGCAAATAGGAAGGCGAGCTCGTCAATTTCCTCCGTGAGAATCGGGACATCTTCGCATGATCCCCCAAAGACATGCCGGGTGTACCGACAGATTTCGCCGAGCACAAGTTACACGTCCAATCTGATGCAAAGCCGGTCAGGCAGCCCCTGCGCCGCTTATCAGAAGAGAAGAGAAGAGTTGTGGAGAAGAGATAGCCCGACTCCTAGCAGCCGGCTTCATTATGGAAGTTTTCTTCCCGGAGTGGCTGGCAAATCCGGTCCTGGTGCTAAAGAAGAACAAGCAATGGCGAATGTGTATTGACTACACGAGCCTCAACAAGGCCTGCCCCAAGGACCCATTTGCTCTACCAAGAATTGACCAGGTGATAGACTCCACAGCCGGATGCGAGTTGTTGAGTTTCTTGGATGCATACTCAGGATATCACCAGATCAAGCTGAACCCGGCTGACAGATTGAAGACCGCCTTCATCACGCCGTTTGGAGCATTCTGCTACCTCACCATGACGTTCGGCTTAAGGAATGCCGGCGCCACCTTTCAGCGTTGCATGCAGAAGTGCCACCTCAAGAAGCTCAGCAGGAACGCCCACGTCTACGTAGATGACGTGGTGGTGAAGACAGAAAAGCGTGGAACACTATTGGAAGACCTCAAGGAGACCTTTGAGAACCTACGCTGGTTCTAGATCAAGCTCAACCCCGAGAAGTGTGTCTTCGGAGTACCAGCCGGCCAGCTGCTAGGTTTCCTGGTCTCTGAACGCGGCATAGAATGCAACCCCGTAAAAATCAAGGCCATCGAGAGAATGGAGGTACCCAGCCGACTGCTGGATGTGCAAAAGTTCACCGTCTGCTTAGCGTCCATCAGCCGATTCATCAGTCGGCTGGGCGAGAAAGCTCTCCCCTTATACCAACTCATGAAGAAGACCAATTTTTTTGAGTGGAACCATAACGCGGATGAAGCTTTTTACCAGTTGAAGAAGATGCTGACTACTCCACCCGTCCTGGCGGCTCCGACTCCCAAGGAACCTATGCTCCTGTACATCGCCGCCACCAGCCAAGTAGTCAGCACAGTCATTGTAGTAGAGCGCAAGGAGGAAGGCAAGGCGCTACCTGTCCAGAGACCAGTATATTACCTGAGTGAGGTACTGTCGACCTCCAAGCAGAACTACCCCCACTACCAGAAGATGTGCTATGGCGTACACTTTGCTGCCAAGAAATTGAAGCCTTACTTTCAAGAGCATCCAATCACAGTGGTCTGCACGGCTCCACTTGCCGAGATCATCGGTAGCCGAGATACCTCTAGTCGAGTGGCCAAGTGGGCCATAGAGCTGGCTCCTTACACCATCTACTACCAGCCCTGCACCGCTATCAAATCACAAGCACTGGCCGACTTCCTCATCGACTGGGCCGAGACCCAGTACCTGCCTCCAGCGCCTGACTCCACCCATTGGCGGATGCACTTCGACGACTCCAAGATGCGCACCGGCTTGGGAGCCGGTGTCGTCCTCACCTATCCTAAAGGCGACAAGCTCAAATATGCACTGCAAATCCATTTTGCCGCCTCCAACAATGTTGCCGAGTATGAGGCGCTCATTCACGGGCTCCGGCTTGCCAAAGAACTTGGCATCCGCCAGATCTTGTGTTATGGCGACTCGGACTTAGTGGTCCAGCAGTCATCTGGCGACTGGGATGCGAAAGACGCAAACATGGCGAGCTACCGTTTCCTCGTGCAGCAACTCAGCGGGTATTTCGAAGGGTGCGAGTTCCTCCATGTGCCAAGAAACGACAACGAGCAAGCAGACGCCTTGGCACGAATCGGCTCTACCCGCCAAGCAATACCATGTGGCATTGCCCTTCAACGCCTCCTCAAGCCGTCTGTCAAGCCTTCACCAGAATCAGACTCCATTTTTGTGCCGGCTCCTCCCGAAGACGGCAGATCCGACTCCAGAGCTCCGGCAGACGGAATGGGGACTTTGGCGGATGAAAGTGCAACTATCCCTAGGTGGTTTTGGTAATTCATAACAACATATAGCTCATTGAGCTAATGCTATTCCAAGATGATTATTTCAGGAAAGCTCAATGATTGGCATGGCATGGATGTGAAAGTGGAACCCTCAAAATGCTAAGGAAAAAGGATTGGCTCAAGCTCAAAAGCTCAAGACTCTTCATTTTATATTTTAGTGATCCAAGATCACATTGAGTCTTTAGGAAAAGCCAATACTATCAAGGAGGGATGAGGTGTTGCTTAATGAGCCTCTTGCTTCATGTGCTTAGTGATATGCTCCAAAAACCCTCAACTACTTTCCCATATCCACATTTAACCTAAACCCTAAGCCAAACTCGGTCCTACCGATTCTTCCTATCCGGCGCCACCGAGTTTCACTTGTCATTAGCCACTGCCAAACCCTAGCAATTCGGTTCTACCAATAGGGATCTCGGTCTCACCGAGATGGGATTGCAAACTCCCTGTTTCCCTTTCGTAACTTTTTGGTCTCACCGAAAGAGCGAATCGGTCCCACCGAGATTGCAATGTAAATTTAGTGTTTCCCCTTTGTAACTTTTCGGTCTCACCGAAAGAGCAAATCGGTCCCACCGAGTTTCCTGACCAACTCTCTGGTTAGCTAATTACCAAATTCGGTCTCACTGAGTTTGTGTAATCAGTCTCACCGAGATTACGTTATGCCCAAACCCTAACTATATCAGTCCTACCGAGTTGCATGTCAGTCCCACCGAAAATCTCTAACGGTCACTAGGTTTACATTTTCGGTCCGACCGAGTTTGATTCGGTCCCACCGAGATTGGAAAACTGTGTAATGGTTGGATTTTGTGTGGAGGCTATATATACCCCTCCACCTCCTCTTCATTCGAAGATAGAGCCATCAGAACACATACACTATTCCAACTCATATGTTCTGAGAGAGAACCACCTACTCATGTGTTGAGACCAAGATATTCCATTCCTACCATATGAATCTTGATCTCTAGCCTTCCCAAGTTGGTTTCCACTCAAATCTTCTTTCCACCAAATCCAAATCCTATGAGAGAGAGTTGAGTGTTGGGGAGACTATCATTTGAAGCACAAGAGCAAGGAGTTCATTACCTACACACCATTTGTTACTTCTTGGAGAGTGGTGTCTCCTAGATTGGCTAGGTGTCACTTGGGAGCCTCCGACAAGATTGTGGAGTTGAACCAAGAAGTTTGTAAGGGCAAGGAGATCGCCCACTTCGTGATGATCTACCGCTAGTGAGGCAAGTCCTGTGTGGGCGATGGCCATGGTGGGATAGACAAGGTTGCTTCTTCGTGGACCCTTTGTGGGTGGTTGCTTCTTCGTGGACCCTTCGTGGGTGGAGCCCTGTGTGGACTCGCACAACCATTACCCTTTGTGGGTGGAGCCCTGTGTGGACTCTCGCAACCGTTACCCTTTTTGGGTTGAAGTCTCCATCAACGTGGATGTAGGATAGCACCACCTATCCGAACCACGGGAAAAACATCCGTGTCTCATATTGCGTTTGAATTCTCCAAACCCTTCCCTTTACATTCTTGCAAGTTGGATGCTTTACTTTCCACTGCCAATATACTCTTTGCATGCTTGCTTGAATTATGTGATGATTGCTTGACTTGTCCTAAAATAGCTAAAATCTGCCAAGAACTAAAATTGGGAAAAGGTTAAGCTTTTATTTGGTCAAGTAGTCTAATCACCCCCCTCTAGACATACTTTCGATCCTACAAGTGGTATCAGAGCTTTGGTCTCCATTTGCTTTGATCTCCATAGCTTTGGTGGTCATAGCCTTGGTTTCACAACCTAGGAGAGTATGGCGTCTAGCGAGGGAAATGACCACCGTAGAGGTCCCTACTTTGATGGTACTAATTTTGCTAGTTGGAAGCATAAAATGAAAATGCATATTCTTGGACATAACCCCGCCGTTTGGGCTATTATGTGTGTTGGTTTGCAAGGTGACTTCTTTGATGGGAGAGAACCAAACCGTGAAGCTACCGCGGATGAGTTGAAGATGTTGCAATACAATGCTCAAGCTTGTGATATTCTCTTCAACGGATTGTGCCCCGAAGAATTCAACAAAATCAGCCGTCTTGAGAATGCGAAGGAAATTTGGGACACTTTGATTGATATGCACGAAGGTACCGACTCCGTCAAGGAATCCAAGTTGGATGTGCTTCAAAGCCAACTTGACAAGTTCAAGATGAAGGATGGTGAAGGTGTCGCTGAAATGTACTCTAGGCTTGCTCTCATCACAAATGAGATTGCCGGCTTAGGAAGTGAAGAGATGACCGACAGATTCATCATCAAGAAGATTCTAAGAGCCTTGGATGGAAAATATGATACCGTGTGCACATTGATCCAAATGATGCCCAATTACAAAGATCTCAAGCCAACGGAGGTGATTGGAAGAATTGTTGCTCATGAGATGTCACTTAAGGATAAAGAGGAACTTCACAACAAATCAAGTGGTGCCTATAAAGCCTCATGTGAAGCCCCTACATCATCAAGTGAGAAACAAGACTTCAATGAAGAATTGAGCTTAATGGTGAAGAACTTCAACAAGTTCTACAAGAGTAGAAGCAAAGATAGAAGCTTCAAGTCAAGGTCCTACAGTGACAAAAGATCTTCTAGTCGAGAGCGAAACTGCTACAGTTGTGGAAGACCCGGACACTATTCCAATGAGTGTACGGCTCCCTACAAGAGAAGAGAAGATTCTTCAAAAAGAAGAAGCAAAGAATCACCACCAAGAGAGAGGAGTAGTAGAGATGATCGTTATGAACGAATATACTCACGGAGAAGCAAGGATTCGGAAAGGAAGGAAAAATCATCAAGGAGCTACACAAGACAAAGACATCAAGCTCATGTTGGTGAATGGGTATCCGGCTCCGACTCCGACAGCCACTCCGAGAGAAGTTATCACTCCGACTCCTAAGATACTCAAGATGAAGGTGTTGCCGGTCTAGCACTTGTGTCAACCAACTCCTACGACATATTTGACTCACCAAATGAAGGAATTGGAAGATGCTTTATGGCCAAAGGTCCTAAGGTAACACACCCCGAGTATGTTGATTTCAATAGTGATGAAGATGACTTGTTAGGTGATGATTTGCTTGTTGACAACTCTAGTGATGAATACTATGATGAAACATCAATTAAACATGCTAATCAAGATAAAATGAATGACAATGATAAGGAGAAGATTGAGGCTCTAACTAAAGAACTAAACACTCTTTAGTTAGCTCATGAAACTATCTTCGAAGATCATCGAGAACTTTTAAGAGCTCATGAGAAATTACGCTTTGAAAAGCTCAATCTTGAGCAAGAGCATGAGTTCTTAAAAGCAATCAATGATGATCTCCGCAAGAAAAGCTCTTCTTACATTGCCAAGCGTTTACTCTTATCCACTTACATGCCTCAAGTCAAGTCTAGTAACAAGAACAAGAAAGATTCTTCCTCTAGCAGTAACAATGATCATGCTAAATCCAATATTGTTGCTTATAGTAGTTCTCTTGATTCCACTAATGATTCTCTTAGCCAAGTTACAATTGAGCAAGAAAATAGTTTATTGAAGGGAATTATAGAGAAAGGAGTGTACAAAAGCCTTGCCGAGAGTAAGCAATTCGAGGAAATTGTGCGCAAGCAAGGAATGCACTGGAAGAATCAAGGTGTTGGTTTTGAACGAAAGTTGAATGCCAATGGAGTTGAGTGGGAAGAAGATCAATACCCCAAGACAAAGTTTGTTCCTCAACAAGAGAAGTATACTTCTTTCAAGGGGACACAAGCTCAAGATGATCTTCCACCACAAGACTACAAGCAAAAAGGCAAGGACAAGCTTCAAGAGGAAATTGACGCATTTGAAGAAGCTCCTAAGACCTTAGTCAAGTGGATTCCCAAGACTACTTCAAGTTCCACTTCATCAAGTACGACTACAACTCCAAGGATTCCCATCAAGATGATGTGGATGCAAAAGAAGAAGAACTAGAGAGTTCTTGAAGGTGACTACGCCAACATACTTCACTCTTATCATTTTGGCAAGAACAAGTGCAATCAACTTCCACATCTTGCACTAGTTCAAGGAGTCACAAACCCTCTTGTTGGTAAGACAAGGGACAAGGTAACCTAAAAGTTTTCATGGACATCATCTTTTGTGTGCATCACTCTATGTCTATGGATATCCTTGTTTGTTCCTTGTGGGACTAACCCATGTAGGTATTGAAAGTGCAATTCACTCAAATGGATAGCTGCAAGTGATCTACATCAACATTGAGCATCCACATCTTCAACATCTACATGAATTCATCATCGACAAAACCCAAGGTTAGTTCATCCCTCTTAGGGGGGATATCACATCTAGGGGGAGCTTTACTCTAAGACTTGAGCTAAAGCAACTCTAAAGATGTGAACACAACAATGCTTTATGTATAAGTGGTAACCCCACTTGAGCTTAAACGATGAGTATGACCTATGATCAAGTTCTCTCACTTGACTCCTAAGTCAATATACTCATATATAGATGACCTTGTCATCGCAAATTGCTTGATAGATGCTAGAATTGGTTGTGCATGCCTTGCCACATATTTCATTTTCCATCTTATTGTGTGAGCATGCTGGTTGCATATTTTGCTCATTCGAGGACATCCACTTGTGGTTTTGATTGTTTGGTTTTATTTTCTTTTGCCAAGTGGATGGACAAGAATGCCTAAGTACCTCCTCTAGCTATCTATGATTTTCTCGTCTCAAACTCTATTCATGCTGCATCACAAAATTTGATCAAGTCACATTCGAACCACTCTGTTTGAGGAGCGCTCGGAGTCCCCGATTCGTCATAGACTTAAACTTCCAAAACCTCTTTATGATTCTCGGTCTGACCGATACCCCACTTTCGGTCCTACCGAGATCATTAAGTTGATCTAGGTTTTCGATCTCGGTGCAACCGATTTGAACATTTCGGTCACACCGAGTTTCAGTAACTGCCTGCAGTTATGAATCTCGGTGCCACCGAGTTGTTCCACTCGGTCACACCGACAGGGTCGGGCTATATATAGTCACGGGAAAAATTTGGAAATTTCTCCGAACCCCTTCGCCCGCGTAATAGCCTGCTTTGCCAACGTGGTCTCCGGATCGTCTTCTCGCCGCCAGCCGCCTCCAGTCGCTGGTCTCCATCGCCGTCAACGGGAATTCTGCCCCGCCGTTGCCGCTGTAGCGAGTCTCCGCCGAACTAGGGTATGGACTCGATCACAGTGCTATTCCCCGTCCGATTCCTAGCACATTGTGTTCTTCATGATTCTTGCCACGATTGAAACACTCCTATCCAGTCAATACACCCATAGATTAGCTTTGATTCGAAAATTTTAGGGTTAGGTTTCCGCCGAAACCATCTCGGACCCACCGAGTTGAAAAACTCGGTCCCACCGATTTGGCTTATGCCATTGCACAAGTGAGACTCGGTCTGATCGAGAATTACTTATCGGTGTGACCGATTTTGGAACTCTGTGAACCCTAGCAGTCTTGGTGCCACCAAACTGTGACTCGGTCCTACCGAGTTCACTAGTTTAGGTTCCAAAACTGCTTCGGTATCACCGAGTTTGAAAATCGGTAGATCCGAGATGATTTCAGTGGGAAACTAAAACTAAGTTTTTGGATCATTATTTTGCAAAAATCTCTGCATTTTGTGATGCTCATCTTTTCTACCTCATCTATAAACTGTTCACAGGGTCAGCAGTCAGAGTTTGTAGCATGTCTGATCAAAGTGACAGCCAGAACATGTCAGAGCAGCAGGAGCACATGAGTGAGGGCACTAGTCCCTCCAGCTCTTCAGATGAGGGCAGCAGGAGCACCCCTAGCAACTTGCCAAAAGCTACCACCAGACAGAGGAAGAAGAGAACTTCTGATTCCGAAGATGAAGATTATGTGGCAGAGGAAGAGGCCACATCAAAGAGAGTTGAGCCAGCTCAAGGCACAAAGCCAGGGCTGAAAATCAAAAGGCCAGCAGGCAGGCAGCCCATGTCAAAGGCAAGAGCTTCAACTGAGAAGCCTGCACCCAAAGAGCCAGTTGCTGCTGAGGGAAAGAAAAGAAAGGAAAGGGTCAAGAAGACCGTAGCCAGAGTGCTAGGAAAGGCTTCCATCATGGAAGAGGAAGAGGAAGAAGAGGTAGCTGCACCAGCACCCAAGGCACCCAAGCTGATGGGTGATGCCATAAGATCAGGGGCTACTGCATCTAAGACCAAAGCTGCCTCCAAGCCAAAACCAAAGAGGAATACAAGGAGCATTCCTGCAGCTGAGAAGAACAAGGCCCCAGTGCCTAAGACTGTTGCTGAAGAAGAGGATGAAGAGCAAGTTCTGAGAAAGCTCAAGCCCAAGATCCCAGACCACAACGATGCGCATCCTGTGGCTGAGGACATGAAGCTCAGGAGAGATTCAGGGCTGAGGAAGTGGAGAGAAGAAGACCCGTATGCTTCAAGGAGGAGGACTGCTGTTGACTACAGATTCCACACTAAGGAACAGCAGGACTTCTATGAGACAGTGCTGCTTGATAAGAAGCCAATAGTCTGTGATATGAGATGGGTTGACTGGCAGTACATCAAGGACAATGAGGAGCACTATCCTGGAGTGCAAGACAGCTTCATAGCTTGTGGAGTAGCTGACTTTGTTGGCCAGAAGCTCACAAAGTGGAATGAGGAGCTTATAATGCAGTTCTACTCCACAACACATTTTTATTCAGATGGGAGGATCACATGGATGTCTGAGGGTACAAGGTACCAATCCACAGTTGCTGAGTGGGCACAGATCATTAAGCCCCAGAGGAGCATGATGATGACTTGGACATATATGCCAAGAAGAAGATGGACCATAACTCTATGTCCAATATGTACAAGGAAATTCCCAATGAAGCTCTTGACACCTTCAAATTTGGGTCTGTGCATTACCTTCTGCCAGGGCTGCCAACTATCAATTGGATCTTGAGGCACACCTTATTGCCCAAGTCCGGAGATCACAAGATGATTAGAGGCCATGCTATCAACTTGCTACATGTATTTGATGTACCTCAGAAGTTCAAGGTGATGAGCCTCATAGTGGAAACTATCAAAAGGACTGCAGCAGATCAGAAGAGGACTTGCGGATATGCCCCTCAGATCCAAGAGCTCATTAACTCCAAGATGGGCACGGGCATATATTTATTGGACAAGGAACACCTGCCCATCCGTCCAGATTTTGAGGGCAATCAAGTTTTCATGACTGAGAACGAGCCATCATCTACCCAAGCATACGCAAAGAAGGAGAAGGCAAGGAAGGAGAAAGCTGCCAAGATGCCAACTCAAGAGGAGGCATCTGAGTATTTCTTGAAGACCAAACAAGAGCAGCTTGGTTACCTGATTGCATCCACCCTGCGGATTGAGCAAGGACTAGCCACCCTAACTCAAAACCAGGCATGCCTAGAGAGAATCATGGAACAAAAGTTCTATGACTTGGATGTCAAGGTAATGGAGATTCAGACTGCAGTGGAGAAGCTCCAAGATGATATGCAGGAGAGGAGAGGCAGGACTACCACTCATGCCTTTGCCAGAGTGCCACGAGGTCCGAGGTCGTCTGCCGTGCCAGTTGCTGACACAAGAGCCACCACCTCAGCACCAGCTACAGCCTCAGTTCCACCAGCTCCAGCATCTACTTCAGCTCCAACTCCAGCGTCTACTTCAGCGTCTACAGAAGCCTTCGTCCTTGGAGTGATCTGGACTCCACCACCACCAGAAGATCAAGCCTGAGCGTCGATCTAGTACTATGCATTTTCTAGGAACTTTTTGGTAACTTGTTGCCAAAGGGGGAGAAAAATGTATAGATCATAGGCTTCGGGAGAGAGTGTGTTGCTTTTCTCTCTTGCTTTATTTGGTGGTTTTTCAAACTTGTTTGCTTTTGAGTGTTTGAGATACTACGTCATTATTTGTGAGACATTGATGATCATGTGCTTGATCATAAGCTACACTTAATGCTTGCTTAATGCTATTATCTTATCTATCTTATGTGATCTTTCACTATTCTTGGTGATGAGTGCATGTATTTCATTCTTATCATTTTAAGTGCTCCACCAAGATGTATGTGACATGGAAGAGTAACCCATGACTCTAACTCCTTGTGCATTTGCAGTCCAAAGCAAATTTTAAATACGCACAAATTTAGGGGGAGCTCTTACTTATCACATACTTCTCAAAGCGATGATATATTTCATGCTTATTATCATTTGTCGAAGCTTTGATCTATATGTTGTCATCAATTACCAAAAAGGGGGAGACTGAAAGTGCAACTATCCCTAGGTGGTTTTGGTAATTCATAACAACATATAGCTCATTGAGCTAATGCTATTCCAAGATGATTATTTCAGGAAAGCTCAATGATTGGCATGGCATGGATGTGAAAGTGGAACCCTCAAAATGCTAAGGAAAAAGGATTGGCTCAAGCTCAAAAGCTCAAGACTCTTCATTTTATATTTTAGTGATCCAAGATCACATTGAGTCTTTAGGAAAAGCCAATACTATCAAGGAGGGATGAGGTGTTGCTTAATGAGCCTCTTGCTTCATGTGCTTAGTGATATGCTCCAAAAACCCTCAACTACTTTCCCATATCCACATTTGACCTAAACCCTAAGCCAAACTCGGTCCTACCGATTCTTCCTATCCGGCGCCATCGAGTTTTACTTGTCATTAGCCACTACCAAACCCTAGCAATTCGGTTCTACTGATAGGGATCTCGGTCTCACCGAGATGGGATTGCAAACTCTCTGTTTCCCTTTTGTAACTTTTCGGTCTCACCGAAAGAGTGAATCAGTCCCACTGAGATTGCAATGTAAATTCAGTGTTTCCCCTTTGTAACTTTTCGGTCTCACCGAAAGAGCAAATCGGTCCCACCAAGTTTGCCTGACCAACTCTCTGGTTAGCTAATTACCAAATTCGGTCTCACTGAGTTTGTGTAATCGGTCTCACCGAGATTAGGTTATGCCCAAACCCTAACCATATCGGTCCTACCGAGTTGCATGTTAGTCCCACCGAAAATCTCTAACGGTCACTAGGTTTACATTTTCGGTCCGACCGAGTTTGATTCGGTCCCACCGAGATTGGAAAACTGTGTAACGGTTGGATTTTGTGTGGAGGCTATATATACCCCTCCACCTCCTCTTCATTCGAAGATAGAGCCATCAGAACACATACACTATTCCAACTCATATGTTCTGATAGAGAACCACCTACTCATGTGTTGAGACCAAGATATTCCATTCCTACCATATGAATCTTGATCTCTAGCCTTCCCAAGTTGGTTTCCACTCAAATCTTCTTTCCACCAAATCCAAATCCTATGAGAGAGAGTTGAGTGTTGGGGAGACTATCATTTGAAGCACAAGAGCAAGGAGTTCATTACCTACACACCATTTGTTACTTCTTGGAGAGTGGTGTCTCCTAGATTGGCTAGGTGTCACTTGGGAGCCTCCGACAAGATTGTGGAGTTGAACCAAGAAGTTTGTAAGGGCAAGGAGATCGCCTACTTCGTGAAGATCTACCGCTAGTGAGGCAAGTCCTGTGTGGGCGATGGCCATGGTGGGATAGACAAGGTTGCTTCTTCATGGACCCTTTGTGGGTGGTTGCTTCTTCGTGGACCCTTCGTGGGTGGAGCCCTGTGTGGACTCGCGCGACCATTACCCTTTGTGGGTGGAGCCCTGTGTGGACTCTCGCAACCGTTACCCTTTGTGGGTTGAAGTCTCCATCAACGTGGATGTAGGATAGCACCACCTATCCGAACCACGGGAAAAACATCCGTGTCACATATTGCGTTTGAATTCTCCAAACCCTTCCCTTTACATTCTTGCAAGTTGCATGCTTTACTTTACGCTGCCAATATACTCTTTGCATGCTTGCTTGAATTATGTGATGATTGCTTGACTTGTCCTAAAATAGCTAGAATCTGCCAAGAACTAAAATTGGGAAAAGGTTAAGCTTTTATTTGATCAAGTAGTCTAATCACCCCCCTCTAGAGATACTTTCGATCCTACAGCAGATGACTCCAAAGCCGCCACAGTCGAGCCCGGCCCGGGGACTGCGGTGGCGGACTCAAAGATTCCAGAACTTGGCCCAAGGACCGCGCCAGTCGGCCTGGGGACTTCATCAACCCCGCAAGCGGCTGTTGACTCTTGCCCGCCGCCTCCCAGCCCAGCCACCCTCGTCCAAGTCGCAGTTCTGGTAGTCAAAGAAATAGCAGCACCCTCATGGGCCCAGCCCATCCTCAAATTCCTGGTGAACAAAGAGCTACCTACTGATGAGACCTCAGCTCGGCAAGTACAACACCGGGCGGCAGCCTATACCATAATCAACAGAGAGCTGGTCAGGCGCAGCGTCACTGGTGTCTACCAGCGCTGGGTAGAGCCAGAGCAAGGCCAGGCGATTCTCAAAGACATCCATCAAGGCGAATGCGGCCACCATGCGGCTTCAAGAGCACTCATCGCCAAAGCCTTTCGGCACGGTTTCTTCTGGCCGACTGCCTTGGAAGAGGCCAAGGAGTTGGTCCAAAAATGCAAAGGGTGCCAGAAGTTTAGCTCCAAGCCGCACCAGCCGGCTTCTGCGCTCAAGACCATCCCCATTGCCTGGCCTTTCGCAGTTTGGGGTCTACACATGGTGGGACCATTCAAGACAGCACGAGGTGGTTTAACTCACCTACTTGTCGCAGTGGACAAGTTCACCAAGTGGGTGGAAGCGAAGCCAATTAAGAAACTGAACGGTCCGACTGCCATGACCTTCATCACCGATATCACAATTCGGTACAGCATACCACACAACATCATCACCGACAACGGCACAAATTTTTCCAAAGGCGCCTTGGCCCGTTTCTGCGCAACACAGGGCATCCGACTGGACCTAGTGTCCATCGCCCATCCACAGTCAAATGGCCAAGTGGAGCGAGCAAATGGCCTCATCCTGTCCGGCATCAAGCCTCGGTTGATCGAGCCTCTGGAGCGCTCGGCTGGCTGCTGGCTTGATGAGCTGCCAGCCATCCTCTGGAGTCTGCGCACGACTCCAAACAAGTCAACCGGCTTCACGCCCTTCTTCCTCGTCTTCGGTGCCGAAGCCGTCATCCCAACGGACATAGAGTTTGACTCCCCACGAGTCACCATGTACACCGAGGAGGAAGCAAAAGAAGCACGACAAGACGGCGTCGATCTGCTGGAAGAGGGCCGGCTATTGGCACTCAGCCGGTCCAGCATCTACCAGCAGAGCCTGTGCCGATACCACAACAGGAAGGTTAGGCCAAGATCTTTCCAAGAAGGCGACCTTGTGCTCCGGCTGATCCAGCGAACAGCCGGCCAGCACAAGCTGTCGGCGCCTTGGGAAGGCCCTTTCATCATCAGCAAAGTACTGGGCAACGATTCCTACTACCTGATCGACGCTCAGAAGCCCCAAGCACACAAGAGGGACGACTCCGGCAAGGAGACAGAGTGGCCATGGAATGCAAATCTCCTCCGAAGATTTTACAGTTGATGCAGTATGTACCACGCTACCTTTTGTATTAAAGTACCAAGACTTCGAGCCCCCTGAGACGAGCTCGGGGACTGCCCTCTTTTGTCTGTATGATAAAAATTATGCCTACAAGTATGTTACTCTTTGTCATGCCGCTTGGCACTGGGCTCGACAAGTCGGCGTGGGGACTTGCCGCCTTGCACTATGAAATGCTTCCTGCAGCCGGACAAGTAGTGTGTAACACCTAAACCGTCTTCTGTCAGAAGCCGCAGCTCGCAGAGCGACTGTACAGTGGGCAGAGGTAAGGTAGAATGGGTGTTCGCATGAAAAATGGCTAAGGACTCAAAGCGTAAAACATAGCTCAAGACGGCTTCCAGCCTTTCTCGCAAACCGACTCTCGGACAGTCGGATTGTCGTCTTCTATCCAACTTGCTCAAACAATCTTGAAATTGGCTAAGTACTTGCTTTCCCAAAGTAGCCTAGCACTTGATCCAGCAATAGTCCGCAGAGCGGCTGTCCGATTGGCAAGGCAGGCAACTAAGAGAAAGCGGCAAAGGAAAAAGGCAAAAGAACAATGATCAAGAAAAGATAGATATGTATATTTACATAACATAGGCCCATTGGCCAAATTGTGGAGTAGAGGTTCAAAATACACCCCGCGGGTGGAATTGTGCAAATAACAAGTTCTTCCAAGACTACTGAAGCAGATAAAATAAAAGATACAGCGGCAGCTTAGGAGGCAGCAGACGGATTCAGAGGGTCAGAGGAGGCGCCAGCGTCAGGCATCGGGGCAGCTGGCTGGCTAGTCTCGGCTTGATCACCTCCGGCGGCAGTCGACTCGGTCGCACGTGGCTCGTTGCTGGAGGCGCGGTCGGGCTGAGGCTGGCCGTCTGCTCCGTCTTCTGGTGCCTCTGCCTCGCCTCCATCCTCCGCTTCGTCCTCCTCCTCGACGCTGGAGCCAATCACCTCCGCCGAGTCTTTGCTGTAGTCTGGGTTCATCCCAAACCACTCCGGCGGTACCTCCTCGCCGTCTTCAGACCGCTCGGGGACGAAGATGCTGGTGTCGTTGTACTCGGCGATCGCCGCAGCATGTTTGATGAGGGTGTCTTCCGCAGCCGCCAGCTCCAGCTGGGCCTCCGACCGAAGCGTGGCCAACCGGTCTAGATCCAGCCCCGGGTACCACGCCTTGATGAACTCCAAGGCCCGGCGCGCTCCAGCCCGGGCCGAAGAGCCCTTCCAGGCCTCAAGACGACCAGCCGCGACCTCCAGCCAGTTGGCCGTCAGGCTGGGGGTGCGCGGAGCCTGTATATCCGGCCAAAGGGCGGCAATCGCCTGGGCACCGACGCACTGGAGCCGGCGCAGCATCCGGTGAGCCGGCCGGAGGCGAGCCTCGATGCTCAGGATGTGCTCGTCAAGAGTTCGGGGGGCATCAGCGGCGATCTCTGCGCCCTCCGCCCTCCGACCTTCACGGTCAGCCTCGATGGCTTGGATGGCGGCCTGCGACTGCCCAGGGAAGAAGTCTGCACAGACACGAAGAAATGAAGAAGCTAGTAAAAAACCAGGAGTCGGCACGATTTAAATCAGCAGCTCGAGAAAAGAAAATAAAGAGACTCACCATCAACGATGTCTTCAATCTCGTGGAAGCCGGAGGACAGCAGCGCCTCCTTGTCAGACCAGGAGGAGTGCTTGCTCGCAAACTCGGCCAAGAGGGCGGTTTCCGTCTCCTTCGCCTCCCTCTACGACTTCACAAGCAGCTCCTTCTGCTCTGCCAACTGAGTGGCCAGCAAATCGCGCTCTGTGATGAGCCTGCTGCACTCCTCCCCTTTGGCGCGTAGGGCGGAGTTGGTTTCGCTCAACTGCTGTTGAAGAGCAGTGTTGGCTCCTGAAGAAAAGGAAGAAAGATAATAGTCGTCAATAAACTAGGTCACCGGGGAGATCCGGCCCGACTGCTCCGTAGTCGGCCCGAATCTCGGGGACTACAGCCCACGGGTGCGCCAGCGCGCGCCCGCAAAGAAGAAAAAAGGACTTACTCCGGCTCTCCGGCAAGTCGGCGGTCCGCTTGCCCAGCTCTTCAATGTTACGGTTGAAGGCAGTGACGCGGAGGTTGTGGTAATCCTGCGACAAGCATTTCAGACAAAGTTAGTACCCAGAAGTTCATCAATTGGAGTTCTGGGCCGCCTGCTCAGCAGCCGGCCCGAAACTCGGGGACTACACCCAGTGGGTGCGCTGGCATGCCCCCACAGAGAGGAGCAAGAAAACAAAGACCAAGGAAAAAAACATACCTGGACGGCTGCCCGCGACACTAGGAACGCCTTGGTGCAACTCTGGAGAGCGTCGACCTCAGCACGGAGCTTCGCCTGGACGTCCAGGAGCGCCCGGTTCAGCGGCCCTGTGCTGCCTCCTCGCACCCACCCAACAGGTGCGGCGCTCGTCGCTTCGGCGTCTGGGGCCGCCGAGCTGGCGGTGCCGGCTTCCAGGGGGCGGGGTGCCGAAGTCGCCTTCTCCAGACAACGGCGCGTTGGCGAGCCGACTTGGAAGAGTAGCCTCGCCACGGCCTCATCTTCGGTCGGCGGCACCGGAGGGTCCGCTGGCTGCTCACCTTGCGCGCCTTCAGACGGCAGCGGAGGCGGCGGCGGAACGTGCGCGTCCGGAGTAGAGGGGTCGCCGCCTTCCCTCTCCTCGACGAGGTTCTCCCCGCTCGCTTCTCCAGTTGGCCCCATGAACTCCGGAGGCGGCGGCGCAGAGTTCAGCGGGGTGACAAGCAAGGCCGACTGGCGGCGTGCGGCTTCCTCAGCCTGCTGCTTCGCCGCGGCGGCGGCTTCAGCCTCCGCTAGTTTTTTCTTAGCGGAGGCCTCCGCCCTGTCGGCCTCCGCCTTCTCCAGGCAGAGGGCCTCTTCTTCGTTGCACCTCTCCTGCGCATTCCGCTACGTCGCCTCCCGGAGGTCAGCAGCAGGGTCAATCCGCCGAGTGGTGGCGGATGTCTCCACTGACCCCATGACGGAGGCGGCGGCGACCCGCTCAAGAGAGAGGGGAGCCCTGAAGAAAGAGGGGCAAGCAGTGACTCAGACAAATCATGAAGAAAGAATAAAACTTTGAAGACAGAATACTTACGCGGAGACCAACGACGGCTTCTTCACTTCCTTACGGAAGCGGATGGCCTTCACGGCTGCCTCGTCCCGCCGGGTCACCGCAGCCGAGCCCTTGGGCTTCTTCGGCCGACTGCCGAACAAGGTCGGCATGGCCCTGCGCTTCTTCCCGCCGCCTGGAGCGCCCGACGCGGCAGAAGAGCCCGCGCCAGGCTGGCTGGCTCCTGGCCGATGGCGAGGGGCAACTTCTCCCTCGGCGCTATCTTCAGGCCAGTCGGCGAAGGTAGCTGAAGGCCTGAAGTCGCTTGTTGTCCCTCCTCCTCCCTCGGCGTCGTCTTCCAGAGCCGCCGCCCCCAGATCGGGGTCGTCGACGTCGCTCTCCGCCCGGTCGGTGAGGAACTCACAGGCCGGCCCCGAGGTGCCGGCTGGTGGATGAAGAAGGGGATTCTAACCAAAGCCGACTGGTCAAAACAAAACTCAGCAAGAAGAAGACAATCTAAAGAAAGAAAAGAAAGGTGACTCACCACGGGCGGGGGGTTGGCACGGGAGTACGGCTCCTTGCCGAATCGCCAGTCCTCCAGGAGCCTGCTATCCGAGAGGTAGTTCACCATGAAGGCCACCTCTTCGTGAGGCATGTCCTTGGTGCACATCCGACTTGGGTCGCGGTGCCCGCTCATCTGGCATATCATGTGAGGGCGGCCTTGGGGTGGGAGAACTCGGCGCGAGACGAAGGCGGCCAGCAGGTCCGGACCAATCAGACCCTCCGACTGCGTCAGCACTCGGAGTCGCGTGATGGCGCCGGCTCCCGCAGGTGTCAGCGACCTGGCCCGGTACGACCAGTTGGGCAGTCTCCCAGCCGGCGGGCCGGCTTCGAAAGCCGGTAGATTGACCCAGTCACCCCTTGTGGCGGCGTTCCTGACATTGAAGTAGGATCTCTGCCACATCTTGACCGACTTTATTAGAGAGATGGAGGGGAAGGGGTTGTCGGCTCCTGACCTTTGCACGACGATGAAGGCACCGCATTGAGCCGGCACGCCCGCGGCCTGGGTGCCGAGCTTGGAGAAGAAGAGCTCCCCCCAGAGCTTCGAGGGTGGGGAGGACTCCGAGGAAGCCTTCGCACAAGGCCACGAAGGAGGATAGAAGCACCACTGTGTTGGGGGTGAGGTGGTGCGGTTGGAGGCCGTAAAACTCCAAGAAAGACCGGAAAAAGATGCTCGCCGGCAGGCCCAGCCCACGCAGGCAGTGCGAGCGGAAGATGACCCGCTCGCCCTCCCGCGGGGCGGGCGAAATCTCCCCCTCCGGCGCAAGATGCACCTGCACGCGATCCTCGCCGGGAAGCCGACGGGTCCGGTGGAGGAACTCAATGTGGTCTTCATGAACCTCGGAACCGTCCCAGGTGCCGGAACGCACTGGGGGAGGCGCAGCAGCGGAGGAAGAACTCATCGCGAGCTGTCGCCGCAGCGTTCGCCGGAGCTTGGGCGTGCGGTGGAGCGAAGAAGAGAAGAGGAAGGAGGAGTGCGAGGAGCGGCAAGGAGGAAGAGAACGAGGAGTAGTGGGAAGGAGGGGCGCGCGTGCCCCCCTCTTCCCCCTACTTATAGCCCTGTGGGCTGCGAAGCCGAGGGGGCAGACGTGGGGATTTACTGCGCCCACAACCCCACGACCCCCACGATCCACGTAAAGTTACTGCGCGCAGTAACTCCACGGGAATCCCAACCGTCCACCGGGGCTGCAGTGGATCCGCTCGGGCGCCGAGGCACGGCAGTGGCAGGCCCCACCTATGGGCCTGTCCCGTCGCACACGTGGGCTGGCAGGACGGCCTAGCCACGTGCCCTCGCGTGACAGGCCAAGAACGGGCGGCGGCCTGGAGGCTTAGCTAGCACGCCACTCAAAATCCCGCCGCGACATTCGAAATATCAAGCAAGTCGAAATTGAGTGAAGTCCGAGTTGAGCAAGTCTGACTCCTTCTAGACGGCCCGACAAAAGTCAATCAAGACCATGTGTTGAGCACTCGGAAAGACAAAACTGCTGAGGCTTCTCGGCCGATCGTCCATGGCGCCTCACCAGCTTCGGGGACTACTATCGGAGTAATGGGCCACGGGTAGGCCAACCCGAGTCCCATAACCTTTCAAGACATCGGGGCAGGCTGCGCCCCTCAAGACCCCAGGGCGAAGAGCCGTCTCCTGAGGAGTCGACGGCAGGGCAGCCGACTGCCCGCTCACGGCCGAGTTCCAGGGACGACTTCCAGAGAAGCCGGCTTTGGGGAGTCGGCCGGCAACTCCAGCAAACCCATGACCTCATCAAAGGGGACGGGGCAGAGGCGTGGCTACAGGGAAGCCCACTCCTGCCCCTTACCAAGGGCAGGCATGGCCACAGCATGCTGTACCCGGGAAGATCTCCGTGCGGCGTGGCACTGTTGCCCGGCCAGCCCTGACATCAGCACCACAGTACCAAGTCCTGCGCCCACGACGGCTTGTCTGTACGGCCTGGAGACAGCGGGGCCCACTAGTCAGCGAGACCTCGGGAGACGACGGGAGAACCGCCAGTCGGACCCGTCGGGAGTCGGCCCGGGGGAGTCGACCGAGCCCTCCCCGGGGCCCACGCGCCATTAATCAAGATGAGATGGGGAGTGGCCACAGTGGTCGCCCGCCAGGCGGCGGGGCTGTTGCCACGACCCCATGACCAAGCCTACGTCATCAGAAGCACGGCTACAGTAATCAGCGACCGGCAAGACCCGCCCGCGGCGGACACGGCCTGTCGGCTCCGTACCAGACCAGTCGGCAGGGCCCACCAGTCGGCGGGCCCCACCAGTCGGCTGATGGCTGGGCCCGCGCCCAGTCGAATTACCATTGTACCCCTGGGGGGTAGGCCTATATAAACCCCCCAGGGCACCCATGCAAGGGGTTGGATCCCATTAGTTCTAGACCATACCAGATAGAAGGAGAGAGCTAGCCTTGCCCTCTTCTACCACCAGAAACAGCTCAAGGAGCCACCATGTAAACACTTGGCCATAGTGATCATGCAGAGACCCCGCAGAGCAGCAGTAGGAGTATTATCTCCCCGGAGAGCCCCGAAGCTGGGTAAGATTCGCCGGCGTGCATGTCTTCGCCTCATCCCGTTTCCAGGCACCGGCGACGTTCTACTCGCCCCCACCATGATAAGCCATCCGTTGGCATATGTCGCACCAAACCCCCGACAACCAGTGCAATCTCTCTTCCAAGCAACCATTCCCAACGGTGTTTCTTTTGAGTGGGCCTTAACCCACAGGTCTTTTTCCAGGATCTTACCTGACTCTTCTTTTCTTTTCCTGGAGTTATTCTCAAATTCATCTCAAAGTTTGACGTAAGAATGATTTGTCATCAATCAAATGTCTTTCTCGAAGATCTTTCAAATTCTTTTCATCGTCGGTTCAACCTTTCTAATTTTCATTCCGGAGTGCCTCAACAATTCTTGATGGTGTTTCTCGTCTTGGATTTTGAAGACCGAAGAAGAGTTCCTCTTAAAATCCTTACCCGTTCTTTCAAAGATTCATGGTTCTAGCTTGATGCCATCCTCTCATAATTGTTTTCGATTGTGAGAATTCTTTTCAACCATCCAGAGAAATTCAGGGGTCTTTTCAGTTTGATTCTCCGGAGCCCATCATCTCAGAATTATTCATCCCAGCTTTCAGCTCTCGTTCTCCAAATCTTACCGGCGCATCATTCAAGTGTTCTCTAATCAGCTCGTCATCTCTTCGTTCTCTTTCCCCCAAGTATTTTGTTTCATTTCTAATTCTTCCCAGTGTTTCTTTATCTTTTCTTCATGCATTTTCAATTCTTACGGTGGTTCGTTCAAGTTTTCCCTTCCTTGTTATCATATCAACTTATTCATTGTTTCCAATTCTATTGGTGATTCATTGAAGACTTCCTCAAGTTTGTGCTATATCGCTCCTTAATCCTTTTAAATGGGGATAAGTAGTATGCCAAATCCATTACTTGTCATCAATTTAATTTGGGGAAGGATAAGCATACAATAAATCTTATTCTTATTTCCTTGAGGCGATTCAGTTCTTTTCTTTTGGAGATTGTTCATGATGAGTAAATTCTTGATTACAAATGATTCATGTTTCTTTCTGGAGTTGTTCATCAGATCAAATTCTCGGTTTCAATTGTTCATCTTTCTTTTCCGGAGTTCCAAGTTTTCTCAGTTATATCATCGCGAAGCTCCATCTAATCATTGCAAGGCTTCAACCTTGTTCGTTTCAAACCTTGAATTCTTTAATGTTATCATTTCCTTACCGGAGTTCTTCATGGAGGCTGTACATGGTAGTTCGTCAAGGATTCCTTTCATTCTTAAATTGTTCTTCAAGATTTCTCTCGAAGCTAAGATCCGCCAAGCTTTACCCAAAATTAAACATGGTGCTCAACACATGCTTTGTTTTGAGGAGTTCAAGCCTTCTTCATCTTGCATTCCAAAGTGAAATTCTTTCTACCTTATCTTTTGAGATGGTGTTATGTCACTCTTGAAAATTTCCCTTCGTGTGTCATGATTCAACAATTGTCAAGAATGAGATAGTTAAACCCATCAACTTCTTCGAGCATGAGCTCTTCTCAATCCATCAATCTCTTCGTTGGAGTTATCTTGGGTTATATTTCACCTAAAGCTTTCCCTAAGGATTGTTGCTATTTATGGCGCTTATAAATGACCCAAGTTCTTCATTTATCCTCCCGGTGAAATAAGTTTCTCGTCTCCTTGTTGATATCAATCCAATCTATTGTTTCCGTATGTGGCAGGATTTCACCTCATAATTTTGAGACGTTTTCCATAAGCCCACAACAACCTTATTCTTTCGTTGTTTAATTTTCAACTACTCCATTCAATCCTTCTTTCTAACGATGCCTTCAAATTCATTAGTGGTAGAAGTTATCATTTTCTTCTACTTTCTTTCTTCCTAATGATCTAGCTTCTATTCGTTCATTCTAGAAGCATTGTGATGGTGCACTCTTCGACCCATCATCCCATTTTTTTGTCAAAGATCATGTTCTTTCCTTTTCTTATCCATTCAACCGGAGTGTCATGTCCTTCATTCAAGTTCTGTCATCTTATCAAGTTTTGCCTCCCTTCTCAACCGGAGTGCTGTCTGAAATCTTTCTTACCCCTTGTGCCATTTTTTCAATAATTCCGGAGGCAGTGTGTTGTTGATTTAATCAAGTATCCTCTCATCTTGTAAAGTTCATGTTCAATTCCTTCCATTTATAGTCGGAGTGTCGTCCAAATTATATCATTCTTATTCCTTCTCTATCTTGTTTTTAACTGGAGTGGTTCCAAAATCTATCTTGTCACTTAACCTCTCGGTTCTCGTCGTATCCCATGTTCCTCTTATCTAACAGAGTGTTTTCAACTTCTTGCATCTTTATTGGATTCCTTCTTTCGATTTGTTCAACCTCTCAAGGTTCGTGGTTTCACTCGTTTGTCCAAGAAGCAACTTAGTTTTACCTCTTCTCTTCCTCTTCCGTTTTTCCTCCGGTGCCATCCTAGATCTCGGGACGAGATCCTCTTGTAGTGGTGGAGTGTTGTAACGCCCCGAGACCAAGACGGCTTCCATGTTTTTCGTTGTTGTCATGTGTTTCGTTTGTTTGTTTCTTTCATCATGTCATCATGCCATCATGTCATTTATTTTTGAAAAACTCAACTGAATAAATTGCATGGATCTTCGGTCCATTTAAACCGAGGGAATTCACAAGGTGATTCTCTTTATAACATATCCTCCCAATATTAGGGAGCTATTATAAATATTCCATTCTTTTGGAATTAACCATAACACACGTGCAAAAATATTTCCTATGCCTATTCCTCTTCGAGTTTGACCTTCAAATCTTATCCACAATTCTTTATCTCTTTTATCGAGGCTCCTCTAAAAAATGAACATTTTTGGACCTTCTTTTTACCAAGTCCTAGTTCAAACCCATTTGAATTAAATTCAAAAGAGTTTGAATTTACATCTTTCAATCTTGGCCTTTTCTATTTTCTCGGAACAAACTCATTTTTATGAGTCCGGGAAACTTAACCGCATGTCCAAATTCTTCCTCTAACCTTCTCTTCTCTCTTTTTCTTTCTCTTAATTCTCTGTTATAGAAAAGAAAAAAAGGAAATAGGGGAGAGGGACAAGAGAGGACAGCCCAACTGGGCCTCTCATCGGCCCAACCTCCCCTTAGCCCCACTGGCCTCTTGGGCCTGACTTCCAGGCCGGCCCATCCATCTCTAGGCCCAGACGACACCCTTCCTAACCCTAGCCGCCAGGGAGCCCGATTCCTCTCTCTCTCTCTCGCTCGTTTTCCGTAACTCCCTTGCTCCCCATCTCTCTCCCGATAGCGCTGCCATGATACGTCTCCAACGTATCTATAATTTTTTATTGTTCCAAGCTATTATATTACCCGTTTTGGATGTTTATGGGCTTTATTATACACTTTTATATTATTTTTGGGACTAACCTATTAACCGGAGGCCCAACCCAAATTGCTGTTTTCTTGCCTATTTCAGTGTTTCGAAGAAATGGAATATCAAACGGAGTCCAAACGGAATGAAACCTTCGAGAGAGTTATTTTTGGAACAGAAGCAACCCAGGAGACTTGGAGTACGCGTCAAGGAAGCTTCGAGGAAGCCACGAGGCAGGGAGGCACACCCCCACCCTCATGGGCCCCTCGTGGCTCCCCTGACCATCTTCTTTCGCTTATATATGTCCATATACCCTAAAAACATCGGGAAGAACAATGGATTGGGAGTTCCGCACCCAGAAGCCTCCATAGCCACCGAAAACCAATCTAGACCCGTTCTGGCACCCTGTCGGAGGGGGGAATCCCTCTTCGGTGGCCATCTTCATCATCCCGGCGCTCTCCATGACGAGGAGGGAGTAGTTCTCCCTCGGGGCTGAGGGCATGTACCACTAGCTATGTGTTTGATCTCTCTCTCTCTCTCTCCCTCTCTCTCTCTCGTGTTCTTGAGTCAGCACGATCTTGATGTATCGCGAGCTTTGCTATTATATTTGGATCTTATGATGTTTCTCCCCCTCTACTCTCTTGTGATGAATTGAGTTTTCCCTTTGAAGTTATCTTATCAGATTGAGTCATTAAGGATTTGAGAACACTTGATGTATTTCTTGCATGTGCTTATCTGTGGTGACACTGGGATATCACGTGATCCACTTGATGTATGTTTTGGTGATCAACTTACGAGTTTCGTGACCTCGTGAACTTATGCATAGGGGTTGGCACACGTTTTCGTCTTGACTCTCCGGTAGAAACTTTGAGGCACTCTTTGAAGTTCTTTGTGTTGGTTGAATAGATGAATCTGAGATTGTGTGATGCATATCATATAATCATACCCATGGATACTTGAGGTGACATTGGAGTATCTAGGTGACATTAGGGTTTTGGTTGATTTGTGTCTTAAGGTGTTATTCTAGTACGAACTCTAGGATAGATTGAATGGAAAGAATAGCTTCGTGTTATTTTACTACGGACTCTTCAATAGATCGATCAGAAAGGATAACTTTGAGGTGTTTTCGTACCCTACCATAATCTCTTCGTTTGTTCTCCGCTATTAGTGACTTTGGAGTGACTCTTTGTTGCACGTTGAGGGATAGTTATATGATCCAATTATGTTATTATTGTTGAGAGAACTTGCACTAGTGAAAGTATGAACCCTACGCCTTGTTTCAACGCATTGCAATACCGTTTGTGCTCACTTTTATCATTAGTTACCTTGCAGTTTTTACATTTTCAGATTACAAAAACCTATATCTACCATCCATATTGCACTTGTATCACCATCTCTTCGCCAAACTAGTGCACCTATACAATTTACCATTGTATTGGCTGTGTTGGGGACACAAGAGACTCTTTGTTATTTGGTTGCAGGGTTGTTTGAGAGAGACTATCTTCATCCTACGCCTCCCACGGATTGATAAACCTTAGGTCATCCACTTGAGGGAAATTTGCTACCGTCCTACAAACCTCTGCACTTGGAGGCCCAACAACGTCTACAAGAACAAGGTTGTGTAGTACACATCAAGCTCTTTTCTGGCACCGTTGCCGGGGAGGTTAGCGCTTGAAGGTATATCTTTAGATTTTGCAATCGAATCTTTTTGTTTCTTGTTTTATCACTAGTTTAGTTTATAAAAGAAAACTACAAAAATATGGAATTGAGGGTACCTCATATGCTTCATCTTTTTAATATCTTTCATGAAAATAAGGATTCCGATAATTATGCCAAAGTGTTAGAAGAAGAATGTATTAAAATGTTTGGCACTAAATCTTTGAGTGATGAGCATGATTGCAATGTTGTTAGTATAAATTCTTTGAATATCCATGATGATAATGATATGCAAAGCCACAAGCTTGGGGATGCTATGTTTGATGAAGATGATATTTTTTGTCCCCCAAGTTTTGATGAGAAAATTTATTTTGATGATAGCATTCCTCCTATTTATGATGATTATATTGATGAAAGTGGGTTTGGAAGAGTTTCAACTTTAGGAAGTATTGATCCCACTATTTTGGAGGGTGTTGCATCTTATTGTGATAATTATGAAAGTGGGTTAGGAGAGGTCATGACTTTAGTTAATGTTAATCCCACTATTTTGGAAGAGTGTCAACTTTGCATACTTGTAGATCATGAAAAGAATGATTTATGTGATGGTTATATTGTTGAATTCATTCATTATGCTACTGAAAATTATTATGAGGTAGGAATATATGCTTGTAGGAGTTGCAATAGTATCAAGTTTCCTCTCTATGTGCTTAAAATCTTGGAGTTATGCTTGTTTTGCTTTCCTATGCAAGTTGATTCTTGTTCCCACAAGTTGTTTGCTCACAAAATCCCTATGCATAGTAAGTGGATTAGACTTAAATGTGCTATTCATATTCTTCATGATGCTCTCTTTATGTTTCAATCTTATCTTTTATGTGAGCATCATTGAAATCATCATGCCTAGCTAGGGACGTTAAACGATAGCGCTTGTTGGGAGGCAACCCAACTTCTTTTCTGTTCTTTGCTTTTTGCTCCTGCTTAGTAATAAATAATTCATCTAGCCTCTTTTTATATGTGGTTTTATGTTTTAATTAGTGTTTGTGCCAAGTAGAACCTTTGGAAAGACTTGGGTGAAGTATTTGTGATCTTGCTGTAAAAAACGGAAACTTTGGCGCTCACGAGATTAGATGCCATTTTTTACTGGAGAGTGCGATTAAGTTGATTCTTTTTGAAGATGATTAATATACAAATTCCTCACGTCCACCAATTTATTTTAGAATTTTTGGGGTTCCAAAGTATACGTTTGATCCATATTACTACAGACTGTTCTGTTTTTGACAGATTCTGTTTTCTATGTGTTGTTTGCTTATTTTGATGAATCTATGAGTAGTATCGGAGGGTATGAACCATAGACAAGTTGAAATACATTAGATATTACACCAATATAAATAAATAACGAGTTCACAACAGTACCTAAGTGGTGATTTATTTTCTTATACTAACGGAGCTTACGAGTTTTCTGTTAAGTTTTGTGTTGTGAAGTTTTCAAGTTTTGGGTAAAGATTCGATGGACTATGGAATAAGGAGTGGCAAGAGCCTAAGCTTGGGGATGCACAAGGCACCCCAAGGTAATATTCAAGGACAACCAAGAGCCTAAGCTTGGGGATGCCCCGGATGGCATCCCCTCTTTCGTCTTCGTTCATCGGTAACTTTACTTGGAGCTATATTTTTATTCACCACATGATATGTGTTTTGCTTGGAGCATCATTTTATTTTATTTTGTTTTGCTTGATGTTTGAATAATATCCCAAGATCTGAAAGTCTTGAATGTTAGAGAGTCTTCACATAGTTGCATAATTTTTAGAATACTCTATGTGCTTCACTTATATCTTTTGAGCTATATAGTTTTTGCTCTAGTTCTTCACTTATATCCTTTAGAGCACGGCGGTGGTTATATTTTGAAGAAATAGATGAACTCTCATGCTTCACATATATTATTTTGAGAGTCTTTTATAACATCATGTTAATTTGCTTTGGTTATGAATTTAGTCCAAATATGATGGGCATCCAAGATGGGTATAATAAAAACTTACATATAAAGTGCATTGAATACTATGAGAAGTTTGATACTTGACGATTGTTTTGAGATATGAAGATGGTGATATTAGAGTCATGCTAGTTGAGTAGTTGTGAATTTGAGAGATACTTGTGTTAAAGTTTGTGATTCCCGTAGCATGCACGTATGGTGAACCATTATGTGATGAAGTCGGAGCATGATTCATTTATTGATTGTCTTCCTTATGAGTGGCGGTCGGGGACGAGCGATGGTCTTTTCCTACCAATCTATCCCCCTAGGATCATGCGAGTAGTAATTTGTTTCGATAACTAATAGATTTTTGCAATAAGTATGTGAGTTCTTTATGACTAATGTTGAGTCCATGGATTATACGCACTCTCACCCTTCCACCATTGCTAGCCTCTCTTGTGCCACACAACTTTCGCCGGTACCATACACCCACCATTACCTTCCTCAAAACAGCCACCATACCTACCTATTATGGCATTTCCATAGCCATTCCGAGATATATTGCCATGCAACTTTCCACCGTTCCGTTTTATCATGACACGCTCCATCATTGTCATATTGCTTTGCATGATCATGTAGTTGACATCGTATTTGTGGAAAAGCCACCGTTCATAATTCTTTCATACATGTCACTCATGAGTCATTGCACATCCCGGTACACCGCCGGAGGCATTCACATAGATTCATATTTTGTTCTAAGTATCGAGTTGTAATTCTTGAGCTGTAAGTAAATAAAAGTGTGATGGTCATCATTATTAGAGCATTGTCCCATGTGAGGAAAGGATGATGGAGACTATGATTCCCCCACAGGTCGGGATGAGACTCCGGACGAAAAAAAAGAGGCGAAAAAGAGAGAAGGCCCAAAATAACAAAAAAACAAAAAAAATGAGAGAAAAAGAGAGAAGAGACAATGTTACTATCCTTTTACCACACTTGTGCTTCAAAGTAGCACCATGATCTTCATGATAGAGAGTCTCCTATGTTGTCACTTTCATATACTAGTGGGAATCTTTCATTATATAACTTGGCTTGTATATTCCAATGATGGGCTTCCTCAAAATGCCCTAGGTCTTCGTGAGCAAGCGAGTTGGATGCACACCCACTTAGTTTCTTTTTGAGCTTTCATACACTTATAGCTCTAGTGCATCTGTTGCATGGCAATCCCTACTCACTCACATTGATATCTACTGATGGGCATCTCCATAGCTCGTTGATACGCCTAGTTGATGTGAGACTATCTTCTCCTTTTTGTCTTCTCCACAACCACCATTCTATTCCACCTATAGTGCTATGTCCATGGCTCACGCTCATGTATTGCGTGAAGATTGAAAAAGTTTGAGAACATCAAAAGTATGAAACCATTGCTTGGCTTGTCATCGGGGTTGTGCATGATTTAAATATTTTGTGTGATGAAGATAGAGCATAGCCACACTATATGATTTTGTAGGGATAGCTTTCTTTGGCCATGTTATTTTGAGAAGACATGATTACTTTGTTAGTATTCTTGAAGTATTATTATTTTTATGTCAATATTAAACTTTTGTCTTGAATCTTATGGGTCTGAATATTCTTGCCACAATAAAGAAGATTACATTGATAAATATGTTAGGTAGCATTCCACATCAAAAATTCTGTTTATATCATTTACCTACTCGAGGACGAGCAGGAATTAAGCTTGGGGATGCTTGATACGTCTCCAACGTATCTATAATTTTTGATTGTTCCATGCTATTATATTACCCATTTTGGATGTTTATGGGATTTATTATACACTTTTATATTATTTTTGGGACTAACCTATTAACCGGAGGCCCAACCCAAATTGTCATTTTCTTGCCTATTTCCGTTTTTCGAAGAAAAGGAATATCAAACGAAGTCCAAACGGAATGAAACCTTTGGGAGAGTTATTTTTGGAACACCCCTACAGGGTATAAACTTTCGAGAGCCGTGCTCGCGGTTATGTGGCAGATGGGAATTTGTTAATATCCAGTTGTAGAGAACTTGACACTTGACTTTATTAAAATGCATCAACCGCGTGTGTAGCCGTGATGGTCTCTTTCCGGTGGAGTCCGGGAAGTGAACATGGTCTTGTGTTATGTATGAACGTAAGTAGTTTCAGGATCACTTCTAGCTTCACGACCATTGCGTTGCTTCTCTTCTCGCTCTTATTTGCGTATGTTAGCCACGATATTTGCTTAGTGCTTGCTGTAGCTCCACCTCATTACCCTACCCTACCCATAAGCTTAAATTATCTTGATCTCGCGGGTGTGAGATAGCTGAGCCCTCGTGGCTCACGGATACTTCCAAACAGTTGTAGGTGTCGATGATACCAGTGCAGGTGACGCAACCGAGCTCAAGTGGGAGCTTGATGAAGATCTTGGTCGTTGTTATTTGTCTTTTTCGGATGATCAGTAGTGGAGCCCAGTCAGGACGATCGGGGATCTAGCAATTTGGGTTATCTTCTTTTATTTTGGTTCCGTAGTCGGACCTTGATTGTACTCTGGATGATGTATGTTTAACTTGTTATTTGTGTGAATTGGTGATTGTAAGCCAACTCTTTTTCCCTTTCTTATTCAGTACATGGGATTGTGTGAAGATTACCCCACTTGCGACTAAACCAGGTTATGTCTCTACGTCGTGGCTTGGCACGTGGGAGATATAGCCGTGTCGGTGTACTAGATTAGGGGTACCCTAGTACCCCGAACTTGTGCACGGGCAGTTGCAGCACCCCGCGGCAAAGGCTTGCCGGGTGATCGCCAAGATCCCCCCCCCCCCAAGGTTCCCTTGGAGCCATCCAAGAACAAAGTATTTAGGCTAAGGAAACAAGACCCCGGCAAGAGGAGCTTGCCGGGAAGGCCAACCAAGGCGCTCCAATGAACTTGCCGCGACGCGCCACGCGCTCCGGCAAGGCAACAAGTCCCCGGCAAGAGGAGCTTGCCGGGAAGACAAACCAAGGTACCTCGAAGCTCGGTGAGCGACAAGCTTCCGGACCCGACAAGATAACAACAGCGGCAAGGCGCTTGCCGCGGCAGGCGGCCACTCTGCGTCCACGCTCCAGCGCATCCACCAACGTGTCGCTCTGGGGGCCTCTCCGGACGTGCGTGGCGGGAGGCTGTGCAGCCAGCGGTGCGCAGTGGCATGCGAAGCTGACAAGATCGCCATCGTGGCGAACGGTGGCGCCCCTAACGGTCCTTTTCTGCACTGTTCGGGCGACTCAGACGGGCATTTAATGCCCTTGTCCCCTGCCGTCAGGGTTAGGTAGGGTGCACTGTACAAGCAACTGTATCAACTACCTCGCTTTTTACGTTTTTACCCTCCTCTGCGTTGCCACCTGTTGGTGACCCCTTTAGCGTATAAAAGGAGGCCCATGCGCAACGTAGAGGGGGTTCGGCTCATAGGTTCGAAGCCTCAGACAGTTTGCTCCGATCCATCCGTAGCCCAGAGAACATCGCACTCTCGCTTTGGAGAGCAAGAACACCAGATAATACAACCAGACAAGCAGCAATAGGAGTGTTATCTCTCCGGAGAGCTCCGAAGCTGGGTAAACTGCTCGTGTGCCTCACCTCGATCTACTCTTCGTGCGATCTCCGCCCCCCGCCGAACCGAAAGGGGCCCGGTCCGCCGGCCCCATAGGTGATCGAGGATCAGTTTCCCCGACATCTTTGGCGCGCCAGGTAGGGGGCATCGAGATTGTGTGAACCTGATCTGGTGTTCACACGAGCTAGATCTTCATTCCCTTCATCAACATGCCACCGAAGAAGAAGACTTCGGCGGCAGCCGCTCCGTCCACGTCATTTCTGCCACCGTTGAGCAAACGGGTGGTGGAGTGGACGCCGGCGGAAGAACAGCCGTCGATGAGGGTGCTCACAGTGCTGCCAAGTCCAAGGACAAGGTTGCACAAACCTTGGCGACTGTACATGTTCCGCGCCACTCTCAGGAGGCGCAAGATCAGCAGCACCATGGCGCTCGCCGCACCATGCGCATGTTAGACCAAGGCCAAGCTGGTGGATCTCGGGCCGCTCAAGACCAGCATGCACGCCAGCGTGCTGGCACGAGCGGGGCACGGTCGCCTGGGCGGGATACTGCTCCTTCTAACATAGTTAGAAGTTCGAGCACGTCCCGCTCCTCGCGCCGCCTGCCATTGCCACCCACCACTCCAGCAGAAGCTTTGGCGCGAGCTCAACCTCTCTTAGATTACCCTCCAACGTCGGACAAGATCGACGAATGGAGAGCCACCATCCAGAGTCTCATCGGCTACGCCAACGGTGACGCTCCACGGCGGCCGAGCGCGTCGCCGCCACCACAGGACCGCCAGACGCGAGCCGGTGGCGACGAAACAGGCGGAGGTGCAACTACCATGCAATCACCGCCCCGAAGGCCAAGATCGCCGACTCGTCGGATCCACCTCGACAGCCACTCCACTGCATCGTCGGATCCACGAGCTCGTCGCAATCAGCGCCAAGTTCTTCTCGATCGACAACAAGAAGACGCTCGAGCCCGCATCGAGCGCCAAAGAGAAGCGCGACGTCAATCCGACAAGCGCGCTGGGCCCTCTGTTGACATGCATGCGCTAGGGGAACCAGGCGATCTGCCGTATGCGGTAGGTTGTCCTGCGTTCACTCGTGAGCTGCGGCAAGTCCAGTGTCCCAGTACAAAGAACTTCAAGCCAGACGTACCGGAGAAGTACGACGGCAAGACGCATCCGTCAGAGTTCCTCAGCATCTACACAATTGCCGTGCAAGCTGCCGGGGGACGAGATGACAAGATCCTTGCCAACTACTTCCCGCTGGTGCTCAAGCCCAACGTCAGATCCTGGCTCATGCACTTGCCGGACAACTCCATATCCTCTTGGGCTGATCTGTGCCATCAGTTTGTCGGCGCCTTTACCGGCGGACACAAGCCTCATGGCCAAGAGAGTGATCTTCATTTGCTCGCCCAGAAGGAAGGAGAGCCCCTGCGCAAGTACATTCAGAGATTCAGTAGCGTGCATCACAACATCCCAGACGTCCACCCTGCCGCGGTGATCAGCGCGTTCCATCAGAACGTGCGGAACCGCAGGATGCGGGAGGAAATGGCGATGAGCAAGATCAGGGACGTCAGTGAGTTATATGCAGTGGCCGACAAGTGCGCGCGTGCTGAGGAAGGGAGGAGACTCCCTAGAGAAAATATAGGAGCAGGAGGATCTGACAGCGAAGATGCCGCCCCGACAAGGAAAAACCGGCGGAGGAACAACAGAAGGAGGAAAGGCAAAGAAGTGCTAGTTGTTGAGCAGTCCGGCAACGGTGGCGGCGCCAAGGAAGCCAAAGTTGGTAACTCCGACAAGGAGGTTGCCGCAGAGGTAGCGGTCGCCGACAAGCAGGACGGCGCCAACAAGCAGTACTGCAAGATTCACCGCACCAAGGGCCATGATCTTCAGAACTGTAAGAGAGTCGAGCAGCTTGTTGAGCAACAGAAAGCTGAATACGAGCGGCGCGACAAAGAGAAGGCCCAGGAAGGAGCTGGTGGATCCGGCAAGAAACGTCCCGGCCGAGGAGGACGCCGCGGCAAGGCTAAGCAGCGGCAAGGAGACAGACCTCCTCGCGGCCGCGACCAGGATGAAGATGACGGCGACGATGAAGATATGGATGATGAGGAGACTGATGAGCAGGAGTTCCAGAAAGCCACAGAGGTCCTGTGCGTTGACGGTGGTGCTTCTCTGCATGCCTCACACCGCCAGCTCAAGCAGTGGGTGCGGGAGGTTAATGCAGCAGAACCACCCGTCAAGTCACGCAAGCCTCTGAAATGGTCCAGCACACCTATCATCTTTGATATTGAGGACCACCCGGATCGCATAACTGCGGTCGGGTGCTTGCCGATGTTGGTTTCACCAACAATCCGCAACCTCAAGGTCACTAAGATGCTAGTTGACGGCGGGGCCGGCTTGAACCTGATCTCCTCCGCGGTGCTCCAGAAGCTCCAGATCCCTGACAGCGAGCTCGAAGAGACCGGCACGTTTCAAGGAATTAACCCGGGAAGGAGCAAGCCAAAGGGAAAGATCACGTTGCCGGTAACATTTGGCAGTGAGCTAAACTTCAGGACTGAGAGGGTCACATTTGACGTTGCCGACATTCCATTACCTTACAATGGAATCCTTGGCCGTCCGGCACTCGCCAAGTTTATGGCGGCCTCTCACTATGCGTACAACGTGCTAAAAATGCCAGGCCCAATAAGTGTCATCTCTGTCCCTGGCGACAAGAAGGATGCTCTTATCTGCGCCGACAAGATCTACCGGGAAGCAGCAGCTGCAGTAGAACGGAGGACACTTGCCGCTGAAGCTCCCGGGGGGAAGAAGAAGACCAAGTCCGGCAAGAGCTCTGATGCCCACTCCGGCAAGCGCACCTCTTCGGAGTGCTGCGCTACCGTCGAGGACGCACCATCGAGCTCCACCGGCAAGTGTAAGAAGGCGATGGCAGCTCCACCTGCGACTAAGAAGGTGTCCGCTAAGGAGGATGGCACTGGTGGTACCTTTACCATCAGCGCCACTCTTGACCCCAAATAGGAAAGCGCGCTTGTTGCTTTCCTGCGGGCGAATGTCGACGTGTTTGCGTGGCAACCGTCTGATATCCCCGGTGTACCCAGGAAAGTGATTGAGCACCACCTTGCCGTCTTTCCTCATGCGCGGCCCGTCAAGCAGAGAGTCAGGAAGCAGGCAGTTGAGCGCCAAGAATTCATCGCAGAAGAAATCAAGAAGTTGGAAGCAGCAGGCCTTGTCAGAGGAGTGCTCCATCCCACGTGGTTGGCCAATCCTGTTGTTGTGCGCAAGGCTAACGGGAAATGGAGACTTTGTATTGACTTCACTGATGTTAATAAAGCTTGTCCCAAAGACCCATTTCCCTTGCCGCGTATTGACCAGATTGTTGACTCCACAGCCGGATGTGATTTGCTTTCATTTCTTGATGCATACTCAGGATACCATTAGATCTTCATGGTAGAAGAAGATGAAGAGAAAACCGCATTTATCACCCCGTGTGGCACATACTGCTTCGTACGGATGCCTTTCGGTTTGAAGAATGCTGGTTCAACATTCGCAAGGGTAGTTCACCATGCTTTTGAGCCACAAATACACAGAAATGTGGAAGCTTACATGGATGACATAGTGGTCAAGAGCAAGGATAAAGCGACCTTGATTCAAGATTTAGATGAGACATTTGCAAACCTGTGCAAGATCAACCTCAAGCTTAACCCCGAGAAGTGCGTGTTTGGAGTCCCTTCCGGCAAGCTTCTCGGGTTCTTCGTGTCTCAGCGGGGAATTGAAGCCAATCCCGACAAGATCAAAGCCATCGAGCAAATCGAAGCACCAAGGCGCGTCAAGGATGTACGAAGGCTTGCCGGTTGCGTGGCCGCTCTCAGCAGGTTTATCTCTAGGTCTACTGAGCGCGCCCTGCCATTTTTCAAAATTTTGAAAAAGGCAGGTCCAATGAAATGGACTCCGGAAGCGGGGGCTGCGCTGCAGGACTTGAAGAGATACCTGTCCTCCACTCCAACGCTTGTCGCACCTAAGCCGCAAGAGAAGTTGCTGCTGTATATAGCAGCAACCAATCAAGTGGTTAGTGCTGCGTTAGTGGCGGAGAGGGAGGCAGATGATGAGCCAGCAACCACGATAGATCCATCTAGCGACAAGCACGGGGCTTCGTCAACAAGCTCTGGCCCCGACAAACATGAGTTTGCGCAGGAGCATGATAAGATGCCAAGGAGAATGGTGCAGCGCCCAGTTTACTTTGTCAGTTCCCTTCTACAGGGAGCTAGATCAAGGTACTCTGGTGTGCAGAAGTTGCTTTTTAGCCTCCTCATGGCCTCGAGAAAGTTGCGCCATTACTTCCAAGCACATGAGATCACAGTCGTCACTCGCTTTCCGCTGAAGAGGATACTGCAAAATCCAGAAGCAACAGGCAGGATTGTCGAGTGGGCGCTGGAACTGTCAAGTTTTGGCCTCAAGTTTGAGAGCACCTCAACTATCCAAAGCAGAGCATTGGCAGAGTTCATAGCAGAGTGGACGCCAACCCCAGATGAAGAAATTCCAGAAACGAGCATCCCCGTCAAAGAGGCAAGCAAAGAGTGGCTGATGTACTTCGATGGAGCCTTCTCGCTGCAAGGCGCCGGTGCAGGTGTGCTGCTTGTCGCACCCACCGGAGAGCACCTCAAGTACGTAGTCCAGATGCACTTTCCCAAAGAGCAAGCAACCAACAATACTGCAGAGTATGAAGGATTGCTTGCCGGTCTCAGAATCGTAGCAGACCTTGGGATTAAGAAGCTCATTGTCAGGGGTGACTCACAGCTTGTCGTCCGACAAGTGAACAAGAACTACCAGAGTCCGTTGATGGAAGCGTATGTCGATGAAGTGAGGAAGCTAGAGGAGCACTTTGACGGCCTACAAATGGAGCATATCACAAGAGCTCAGAATGATATTGCCGATGGCCTGTCAAAGTGCGCCGCACTAAAGTTACCTGTGGAACTAGGGATCTTTGTGCTTAAGTTGACTCAACCATCCGTAACACCATCAACTGGACAAAGCAAGAAGAGGAAGTTGGTTTCTGGTGACTACTTTCCGGCAGAGCTCCCCGAAGCCGCCGCCAAGAAAGTCCCCAAGATCAACACCACAGATGCTGAGGGGCAGTCTGCTCCGGCAAGCCTTATGGTTTGTTCCGTTGAAGCAGACGCTCCCGACAAGTTTTGCTACGGCAAGCTTGCCGGGGAACATCAAGCTCCGGCAGGGCCGCAAGTCCTTGCCGTAGAAGCAGATGTTCCTGCAGCAGCAGATGTGCCTTTAGTCCTTGTTGTCGAGCCACAAGCTCCAGCATGGGCATAGCAGATTGTCCGTTTCCTTCAGACAGGAGAACTTCCCGAAGAGCAAGAAGAAGCGGAAAGAGTAGCCCAGCAGTCAAGTATGTACCAGTTTGTCGATAGCATACTATACAGAAGAAGACTCAACGGTGTGAAATTGAAGTGTATTCGCCGGGAAGATGGACAAAAGCTGTTGGCACAGATACATGAAGGCATATGTGGCCACCACATAGGCGCAAGAGCACTTGCCGGCAAAGCTTTCCGGCAAGGTTTCTTTTGGCCGACAGCCCTCCAGGATGCAACAGCACAAGTAACCAAGTGTGAAGCGTGCCAGTTCCATTCCAAACAGATACACCAGCCAGCTCAAGCTCTCCAGACGATCCCTTTATCCTGGCCATTTTCGGTCTGGGGGCTCGATATCCTCGGCCCCTTCCCCCGAGCTGTCGGGGGCTTTGAGTACTTGTACGTTGCAATCGACAAGTTCACAAAGTGGCCGGAAGTGCAGCCAGTGAGGAAGGTGACAGCACAGTCAGCAGTCAAGTTCTTCAGTTCAATTGTTTGCCGTTTCGGGATCCCTAACAGGATCATCACCGACAACGGCACGCAATTCACGAGCCGCACCTTCATGCAGTATGTCCAAGACCTTGGCGCCAAGGTCTGCTTCGCTTCTGTTGCTCATCCGAGAAGCAACGGTCAAGCAGAGAGCGCAAATGCTGAAGTGCTGCGCGGGCTCAAGACCAGAACTTTCGACAGGCTGCACAAGTGCGGAAGGAACTGGATTAAGGAGCTGCCGGTGAATCTTTGGTCGATCAGAACGACGCCAAATCGAGCCACTGGCCAGACACCTTTTGCTCTAGTCTATGGAGCAGAGGCAGTTCTCCCCATGGAACTCGTATACGGGTCACCTCGAGTGCTCGCTTATGATGAGCTTGAGCAAGAACAGCTGCGGCAAGATGACGCACTGCTCCTTGAGGAAGATCGTCTTCAGGCTGCTGTACGAGCTGCTCGATACCAGCAAGCTTTGCGCCGCTATCATAGCCGCAAAGTTAAAGCCAGAAGCTTCGAGGAAGGCGACCTTGTTCTTCGGCGCATTCAATCCGCCAAGAATTCCAAAAAGTTGACGCCGAAGTGGGAAGGCCCTTATCGGGTGAGACAAGTCACAAGGCCTGGCGCTGTCTGCCTTGAGACCGAAGATGGCATTCCAGTGAGCAACTCCTGGAACATAGAACATCTTCGTAAGTTTTTCCCATAAGGCGCAGTTGCCGGAACCCGTTCCGGCAACCACCTTTTGTACAAGTCTTGCCGCTGTTGCATGTAATCCTTTGTACAAAGCCGGGCGCAGATCCCGTGCATAAGTAAAACCCCATGTGCTCTGCACAGCTTGTCCATTTCATGCGTTAGTTCTTTTCTTGCATATGATTATCTGACACTTTGTGCAGCACTTACATCCGGTAAGCAGTAACGAGCCGAAGTGCTCCATATTATTATTTTCTCTTCTTTCTTTTTCTTTTAAAGGAAAAGAAGGTTCCCTCGTAGACAAGTTTGTCGGGGGGGAAGGAGAAGATTGTGGTATGGGCCGGGCGTCGTTCAAGCAAAGACTTGCCTTACCGGGAAGCAAATGACAGAAAAGCTAAGTTGCCAAAGTTTGAGCAATCTCTTTTTAAATTTTTGGGTTATCTTCCTCGAACGTCCTTGCTTTGTATGGAAAACCTGTGCGCGGAGGAACCAACTCGTGGCTAGTTGCGCCCTTACTTTGTTTCGAGTCCGCTCAACAGCTTAAGTGTGCTGCATCTAGTCGCGACAAGGCTTCTTGTCGGAAGCGGCACCGCCAGCAGGCTGCTGAAGTTCCGCACTCAGCGCTCGCGGCTCGGGCGCCTGCGCCAACAAGTTCCCTAAAAGCGTAGGGTGAAAACATACAAAGGAAGGAATCTAGTAGAGGAAATAACATTGCAATTGATAACAGAAATAAAGTTATATTACAAAGATAACTTGTCGCAGCTCTAACAGACTGTTTTCATAACATGATTAGCAACGACAAGGGAAAAGAAGAAATGGGCGGCCTAATCTACGCGCCCGCCCTCGACTCGCTTGATCTCGCTCACCTTGTCCACAATGGGTGCGACAAGGGCCTTGAGTGCATCCAGATCGGCGTCAGGCGGCAAGGATCGGAGGACGTTGGTGAAGCTGAGGCCTGGGTTGCGGAAGGCCACCTTCATCAGCACCTTCTGGAGAACCCCAGCGCAGATTTTGCGCGACTCGTCGGCCAGCTGCTTCGGGATCCTCTCCCGGAGCCGTTGGAGTGCCGTCGCCACGCCCTTGAAGAATAGACTGAGCTTGGCGCTGGGTTGAAGGCTCTCGTCGGAAGGATACCCAAAGTCCTCCATCCCCAGCTGCGCCAGCTCCTCGTTGATGACGGCGGCAGTGTTCACCAGACCCTCGGTCCAGTGCTCCACTGTGTCTCTGAAGGAGTTCTGGGTGACTGCAATGCTCTCCAGCAGCGCCGCGTCAGCTTTGACCTTCTCCGCCAAGGTCTTCTCCCGCTCCTTGGCGGCCTCCAGCGTCTGCGTCAGCGTGGCCAGCTTTAGCTCCAGGTCTGCTTTGGAATCCTTGGCGGCGCTGAGCTCCTTGCCCCTCTCAGCGAGAAGGCCTTGCAGCTCACCATGGGCGGCGGCATCCTTCTCGCGCTCACGCTTGAGAGCGGCAATCTCCTCGCCGCTCTTCCCAATTTAGGCCTCCAACCGCGCCACCTTCTCCTCTAGTTCCCTCTTGGCGGCCTCTGCAGTTGCCGCGGCATCCTTTGCCTCCTTGAGCGCCCCGCCAAGTGCTCGCTCGCGCTCGGCGAGCTCTTCCTCGTAGCTGTCGAGGTGGGCCTTCCGCTGCACTAGCTCGCCTTCCCGCGCGGACTGCTTCTCGGCAGCAAGTCTTTGTTCCTCCTCAGCCTCGGCCTTCTCGAGAAGAAAGGCCATGCGCTCCTCGTCTACTCGCTCCCGCTCCTGCGCCTGGGATCGAAGAGCTTCTTGATTTTGGCTCCGGAGCTCCTCCACACGCTTCTCCATGTCAACTCCCGCCTTCGCGACAAGCGCTTCCCGGGAAGCCAGCTTGGCTTGTCGGGTGCGGTAGAGCGACAGCAGCTTCCGCAACAGCTGCTCCTCCTCAGGCTCGCCGCTGCTGCTGCCGGGCACGTCAACCAATGACAGCCCAGCAGAGACGAGCACCTCCCCGTCAAAAGTCTCCCCCTCGACTGGCACCCTAGAGCTCGACGCCCAGGGTAGCTTGATGAAGATGTTGTCACCGGCCTGCAAGTAGGCGCCGGGCTGGGGCTCCTCGGAGCCCGGCTCCGCAGAAGCGGCAGAGGGTTCGGCGGTCGGTGCAGCACCCGGCGCTCCTGCGGCCTCAGGGTCGTCAGTGCGATCGCCCGACCCCTCGCCGTCTTCTGCAGCAGCAGCCCCGGCGGCCTCCTCGCCGGCGGTCACATCAGCACCGGCACCTTCCTCGCCGGCGCCCTCTGTCTCCATTGGCTCAGCCGAAGATGGGTCTGAAGAACGAAGAAGGGAGGGAAATCAATCAAAAAATCCAAGAAAGGAAAAACGAAAGAAGCAGAACCCAAGGGAGCGTTTTTGGGCAAGTGGATTACCTGTGCCAAGATCTTCAGTAGCGGCCTCGGTCGCCACAGGATCAGCAGTGCCGTCCCTTGCCGGAGAGTCCCCCCTTGCCGGAGAGCGCTCCCTTGCCGGGGACTCCTCCCTTGGCGGCGCAGTCGAAGCAGGTGGCACTTCGGGACCGGCCTCCAGGCGCTCCTGATGAGGCTGCTCTGCTCCTGCACAAGTCAACAAGCAAGATATCAACAAAGGAAAAAGCACTCAAGCGCGCCCGACAGCAGAAGGCTAAAAACTTACGCTGGGGCTGTTTCGAGGGGTGATTGTCGGGTCCGTCAAGGTGGTCTCGGACCCACCTCCTGCCGACGCGATGGGGTCATCTTCGATGACGATCACCGCGGCCTTGGCCCTCTTCGCCGCTCTCTCGACCAGTGTTCTGAAAAGAAAAGAGTCCAGATTGGAGCAAGTCAGATACAAGATATAAACAGCAAGCTTGAAGGATTATAAGGGCACCAAAGAAACTCACTCTTCTTCCTCCTCATCGGAGCTGAGCGCGGAAAGATCGAAGTCCGGCCCTCCTCCGGTGCGGCGAGGTGGAGGAGTAGGATCCCTTGCCCGCTTGGCGGGGGCGGCGGCGGTGGCCTGGGAAGATCCCGCTCCGGTTGCCGCTGTTGCGTGAGGCGCTCCCACGGCAACATTGCTTGCCGCGGTAGAGCGCGTCGCGCGGCTCAGTGGCTGTGGAGCCGGCTGCCGCCCTGCTGCGTCCCCGGCCCTGCGAAGGCGCCTCCTTGGCGGGGCCGGGGGCTCCGCCTGCGGCAAGCTCTTTGAAGGTTCAGCCTCCTCCTCGTCGGCCTCGCTCGACTCGGTTTCAGAACCGGCAGGCTCCTCCTCGCCCATGAACTCCGCGCGTTCGGCAAGGTTTGCCGCCTCTGCAGCCTCCGCCTCCTCCACAGTGAACCCAAACACACCCGCAGCAGCTGCGGCCGCAGCCTCTTCCGCCCTGGTAGCGATAAGCTGCAGCTCCTCGTCGGTGGTGTCACGAGTGAGGCTCTTCTGCTCGTCAGCGCGGACCGGCAACTCCTCCAAGGTGTCGAAGAATGCTCGCACAACATCGTCCGCAGGCTCTTGCCAAGTGGGGACGATGCCGTGAGAATCGCACAACGGCATCATGGCGCGGATCTGATCAAGCGAAGAGTTATTGCACAAAGGAACTACGCCCCTCGGCAGTGTGAACGGGTGCTGGGGGTCGCGTTTGAATAACTCCAAGAGCATTGCATCCAACTCCAAGACAGTGAAGTTGTAGTTCAGGCCCGGCCGCAGCCTCATGATGTCCGCCAAATTCTTGAATTCCCAGGTGGGCCTCCTCCTCTCCTGCAGGGGGGTAATGCGGCGGCGGAGGAAATCTGCCCCGACAGCACCTACGGTGAGCCCGGCAAGCCAAAGGCGAAGAATCCTAGTGATGGCGATCTTCAGCCTCTCGTCTTCCGGGGCCATGTTGCTCCAGTCATTGCCGCGCACAATTGGAGTTTGGCGCACGGCGGTGAAGGGCTGCGGATCCTCCTCGACGATCCAACACCACTCCGCTCTCCACTCCTCCCACTTGTTGCGAAGCTCACCCTCCAAGTACGCCTCTTTCTTGCCGACTCTCGAGACCCAGGCAATCCCTCCGGCAAGCGGCTCTCCTCTCTCTACCCGAGGTATGAAGAAGTGGCGGAAAAGGGCTACACTAGGGTGGACTCCGACAAAGTTTTCGCACAAGTGTGCGAAAACCGCCATGGTCAAGACAGCATTGGGGGTGAAGTCAAGGAGGCGGAAGCCATACGTGTTCATAATGTCACAAAAGAATTCCGAGAAGGGCGGGCAGAGCCCGCAGTAGAAGAATAGCGGGAAGAACGGGTACCCATTTGGAGCCGACTCCGAGGTAGCAGCCGGGAGTACCCTCGTGCGCGGATGCGCATGCGTCTCCGTCGCCCAAAAGAGGTAGAAGTACTCCCTCAGCTCCTGCACTCCGAGCTGGGGGGTGAAGATCGCCCGCTCCTTCCGCAGCGCCACGAGCTGCTGCGCCTCGGCCGACTTCACGCCTTTTCCCTTGTCGCCTTTCGGGGCCATGGCGGAGGTGGTGGAGAAGGTCGACAGCGTGGTGATGCTGCTGGCAATGGGGGGGGCGAAGCGCTGCTCTCTCGGCTTCGAGAAGAAGAGGGGAGCGGCGGAGTTTGTGAAGAAGGAGTAGCAGCAAGCAGCGAGGGGGAACGAACTGCCCCTGTTTCCTCTGCTTATAAAGAGGGACGGGGCGGACGTTTCGGCCTTCCACTTAAACAACCACCCACGATCTCTCCCACGATGCCGCAATCAACGCGTGCCGTTATGGGAGAGTGCGGTGGAAACGGAACAAGATCTGACGTGGACCAGCCCGCGTGTGCCCGTGCCCTGTCTTGGGCCTGGCCCAACAGCGCTCGGCACCGTGTCTGGCCCAGGCCCCGGGGCTCCTGTCGGTGTACTAGATTAGGGGTACCCTAGTACCCCGAACTTGTGCACGGGCAGTTGCAGCACCCCGCGGCAAAGGCTTGCCGGGTGATCGCCAAGATCCCCCCCCAAGGTTCCCTTGGAGCCATCTAAGAACAAAGTATTTAGGCTAAGGAAACAAGACCCCGGCAAGAGGAGCTTGCCGGGAAGGCTAACCAAGGCGCTCCAATGAACTTGCCGCGACGCGCCACGCGCTCCGGCAAGGCAACAAGTCCCCGGCAAGAGGAGCTTGCCGGGAAGACAAACCAAGGTACCTCGAAGCTCGGTGAGCGACAAGCTTCCGGACCCGACAAGATAACAACAGAGGCAAGGCGCTTGCCGCGGCAGGCGGCCACTCTGCGTCCATGCTCCAGCGCATCCACCAACGTGTCGCTCTGGGGGCCTCTCCGGACGTGCGTGGCGGGAGGCTGTGCAGCCAGCGGTGCGCAGTGGCATGCGAAGCTGACAAGATCGCCATCGTGGCGAACGGTGGCGCCCCTAACGGTCCTTTTCTGCACTGTTCGGGTGACTCAGACGGGCATTTAATGCCCTTGTCCCCTGCCGTCAGGGTTAGGTAGGGTGCACTGTACAAGCAACTGTATCAACTACCTCGCTTTTTACGTTTTTACCCTCCTCTGCGTTGCCACCTGTCGGTGACCCCTTTAGCGTATAAAAGGAGGCCCATGCGCAACGTAGAGGGGGTTCGGCTCATAGGTTCGAAGCCTCAAACAGTTTGCTTCGATCCATCCGTAGCCCAGAGAACATCGCACTCTCGCTTTGGAGAGCAAGAACACCAGATAATACAACTAGACAAGCAGCAGTAGGAGTGTTATCTCTCCGGAGAGCTCCGAAGCTGGGTAAACTGCTCGTGTGCCTCGCCTCGATTTGCTCTTCGTGCGATCTCCGCCCCCCGCCGAACCGAAAGGGGCCCGGTCCGCCGGCCCCATAGGTGTTCGAGGATCAGTTTCCCCGACAGGCCGCATCGTGGGTGTTACATCGACCTTGGAACCATTTCTGATGTGCATCATCACCTCATCCTAAGCCAATATTCATTTAATCCATAGCCCCTATTTCGAGTTGCAAATATGAGCAACAGAACCAGTATCAAATACCCAGGCGCTACTACGAGCATTAGTAAGGTACACATTGATACGTCTCCAACGTATCTATAACTTATGAAGTATTCATACTGTTATACTATCATTCTTGGATGTTTTACAATCATTTTATAGCAACTTTATATCATTTTTTGGGACTAACCTATTGACCTAGTGCCCAGTGCCAGTTGTTGTTTTTGCTTGTTTTTTACATCGCAGGAAATCAATATCAAACGGAGTCCAAACACCGCGGAACTTTTTGGAGATTTTTTATGGACAAAAACACCCAGGATGGGCCAGAGCGGTGGGTTATGCCCACCTCGATGGCCTCCCGCACCGCCTCTTTACCATATAAATTCACAAATATTCCGAAAGCCCTCTAGGTTAACCTAGATTAGAAGTTCCGCCACCTCAAGGCTCTATAGCCACCGAAAACCAATGTAGACCCTTTCCGGCACCCTGCCAGAGGGGGAAATCATCACCGGTGGCCATCTTCATCATCCGCGGCCACCATGATGAGGAGGGAGTAGTCCACCCTCGGGGTTGAGGGTTTGTACCAGTATCTATGTGTTTAATCTCTCTCTCTCTCTCATGTTCTTGAGATGTCATGATCTTGATGTATCACGGGCTTTGTTAATATAGTCTGATCATATGGTGTTTTCCCTTCTCTATCTTGTTGTGATGAATTGAGTTTTTCCCTTTCAGATTTCGTTGTTACCGGATTGAATACTTTTATGGATTTGAGAACACATGATATATGTCTTGCAATTGAATACCCGTGGTGACAATGGGGTATCGTATTGATTCACTTGATATATGTTTTGGCACTCAACTCACGGATTCCCGAGGTGACATTGGGGTAATCTATGCATAGGGGTTGATGCACGTTCTTGTCCTTGTTTCTCCGGTAGAAATCTTGGGGCACTCTTTGAAATTCTTTGTGTTGGATTGAATATTATGAATCTGAATTTGCTTTGGTGTTACTTTAGTACAAATTCTAGGATAGATTGATCAGAAAGAATAGCTTTGAGGTAGCTTCGTACCCTACAAAAAAAATTCCATCTTATGTTCTCTGCTGGATAGGAACTTTGGAGTGATTCTTCATCGCAGTCTGAGAGGTGGTTATATGATCCAATTATATTAGCATTGTTGATATGTTGCACTAGTGAAAGTACGGACCCTAGGCCTCATTTTCAAGCATTGCAATACCATTTTTGTGCCCGTTTACTATTTGCTACCTTGCTGTTTTTATTTATTCAGATTATGAAAATATATTTCTACCATCAATATTACACTTTTATCACCATCTCTTCGCCGAACTAGTGCACCTATACAATTTGCCATTGTATTGGGTGTGTTGGGGACACAAGAGATTTCTTGTATTTGGTTGCAGAGTCATTTGAGGGAGACCATCTTCATCCTACACCTATAAACCTTAGGTCATCTACTTGAGGGAAAATTGCTACTGTCCTAAAAAACTCTACGCTTGGAGGCCAACATGTGTCTACAAGAATAAAGTTGCGTAGTAGACATCAAGCTCTTTCCTGGCACCGTTGCCGGGGAGGTGAGTGCTTGAAGGTATATCTTTAGATCTTGCAATCGAATCTTTTAGTTTCTTGTTCTATCACTAGTTTGGTTTATAAAGGAAAACTAAAAAATAGAATTGAGGTTGCATCATATTATTGATCATCTTCATAATATCTTTCATGAAAATGATGGAAAAGAAAATTGTGCTCAATTGATAGAAGAAGAATTCAATAGAATGTTTGGTATCAATGATGAGCATGATTGCAATGTTGTTAGTACGAATTCTTTGAATATCCATGATGCTAATGATATGCAAAGCCATAAGCTTGGGGATGCTTTGCTTAATGAATATGATCCTTTTATTTCTTCTACTTTCAATAAGAAAATTTATTATGATGATAGCATGCCTCCTATTTATGATGATTACATTGATGAAGTGGGTTTGGAAGAGTGTCAACTCTAGGTAGTAGTGATCCCACTATTTTGGAGGGTGTTGAATATTATTACAATATTGATGAAAGTGGATTTGGAAAGGCCATGACTTTATTTAGTGATACATCCACTATTTTGGAAGATGTTTCAATTGACTATGACAATAAAGTTGCTATCTATGATGATTATTATGATGACATGTATGCCATAAAGAGTAATAAATCTTCTATGATTGTGCATCATGAAAAGAGTGATGTATGTGATAGTTATATTGTTGGATCCATTCATGATGTTTCTGAAAATTATTATGAGGAAGGAACTTATGCTCTTACATATCTCAATAATATCAAATTTCTTCTCTATGTGTTAATTGTTTTGAAGTTGCACTTGTTTTGCCTTCCTATGCTAGTTGATTATTGTTCCCATAAGTTGTTTGCTCACAAAATCCCTATGCATAGGAAGTAGGTTAGACCTAAATGTGCTAGTCATATGCTTCATGATGCTCTCTTTGTGTTTTCAATTCTTATCTTTTATGCGAGCATCATTGAAATCATCATGTCTAGCTAAAAGGCATTAAAGAAAAGTGCTTGTTGGGAGACAACCCAACACTTTTACCTACTGTTTTTGTGTGTTCACATGATTAGGATACTGTAGTAATCATGTTTTATAGATTTTGTTTCAATAAAGTGCCAAGTAAGACCTTTGGGATGACTTACGGTGATAGTTGATTTGATCTTGCTGAAAAACAGAAACTTTTCCGCTCAGGAAAACAATTCTCATTTTTAACAGAAGCGTGATAAAATGCTGATTCCTTTTGCAGAAGATTAATAGACAAATTACCCAGGTTTTCCTACCTTTTCAGAATTTTTGGAGTAGCATAAGTATGGTTGGAGTACAGATTACTACAGACTGTTCTGTTTTTGATAGATTCTGTTTTCAATGCATAGTTTGCTTGTTTTGTAGTTTCTATGGCTTATACTGCTCAATATAAATTGTGGAAATGATATGCTATAGTAGGCATTGTGTGAAAAAAATTATGGATCTTCTCTTTGACAGTACAAAAGTGAAATGGTTTGCTCTTTGTCATACTAACCTATCTCACAAAGTTCCGTTAAGTTTCGTGTGATTGAAGTTTTCAAGTTTTGGGTGAGATGTCGATATGAGGAGAATAAAGAGTGACAAGACCCTAAGCTTGGGGATTCCCAAGGCACCCAAGGTAATATTCAAGGAAGATCTAAGCAACTAAGCTTGGGGATGCCCCGGAAGGCATCCCGTCTTTCGTCTTCAACATTATCGGTAACCTCACTTGGAGCTATGTCTTCATTCGTCACATGATATGTGTTTTGCTTGGAGCGTCATTTTATTTTGTTAGGATTTGCTTTATGTTATTTATAATAATATTTTGCATCTTATATTTCAATAAAAATGTCAAGTATAGCCTTTGCCATGCTTATTTTACAAGTCTACATGTTGTTGTTTGAAAACAGAAAGTTTACCACTATTGCAAAAATTCCCTAGAAAAGTCAGAATGTGATAAAATGTTGAATCTTTTTGCAAAATAAGCTCTGATAAATTTTCTACAGTGTGGTAAATTTTCATAATCTTTGGAGTTTAAGAAGTATTGATACTCTTGCATTCTTTACAGACTATACTGTTTTGGCAGATTGTTGTTATGTTTGCATTGTTTGCATATGTTTGCTTGTTTAATGATTCTATTTGAGGATAGGAGTATTAAATATGCAGAGGAATTTAGTATGCAATGTTTAATAATAATTTTAGTGATTTGCTACAGTAGGGAATGATAAGTTTTTTGCATTGGTTTATACTAACTTATCTCGCGAGTTCTTGTTGAGTTTTGTGTGGATGAAGCTTTTGAGATTTAGGAAAACCGTGATATGAGAAGAATTAAGGACAAACAAAAGCTCAAGATTGGGAATGCCCAATGCATCCCAAGATAATATTCAAGAAGTCTCAAGCATCTAAGCTTGGGGATGCCCCGGTAGGCATCCCACCTTTCTTCTTCAACAATTATCGGTTAGTATCGGTTGAACCAAAGTTTATGCTTCTTAACATGAGTTGTGCTATTCTTAGAATGTCATTTTATTTTCATTTTGATTTATGTTTTAATAAAATATTTATATCTGAAAGTTTTTAAATAAAATAGAGTCCTCAAATAGTTACCACGGAGGCTAGGTAAGCGGCATTCACATCCTGTCAACGAAGCTCTTTTCTATGTCATTTACTCTTGTGCTTCACTTATATCCTGTGAGTAAATTGTTGAATAAATTGAATGTCATGAAGATGAAATCATATCATGCCTAGTGGTTGCTTCACATTGGGTTTAGAAAGTGAAATCTTTTGAGGCTTGAGAATCACAATATTGGTCATACAAGCAATTCACAAATAATTAGTATAAGGAAGAGAACTTTCACATATAAATACACTATCATGGAAATATTTTGTGATTGTGATCCCCCATCAAAATATTAGATGCTAAAATTGTTGACGTTGGACAAGGAAGGCAACATAATGGTTTATGTTTGTTCATATTCACATAGAAGTTATATTGCCATAGATCCTTCAACATATGGTGCTTGCCCCCCATCTTTGCTAGCCAAAAAATCCGCACCAAGTAGAGATACTACCTGTGCATCCAAAAAACCCTTAAACCCAAATCTTATTTTCAAGAGTCCACCCTACCTACCTAAGTATTGAGCAAGATCCTTCAAGTAAGTTGCCATTAGTGCAATAAGGCAATAAAATTTGCTTTTAAAAGTGTGAGATCATTTAGTGTAAGAGAAAATTGAGCGTTGCATGAACTTGTGATGGCAAAGAATAAAAGCGATAGACTGCATAATAAAGGTCGCTATCATAATGGGCGATATAACGTGATGTTCTTTTGCACTAAGGGGTTGAGCAGACAAATAAATAAGCGCATGGCAACCTCTGCTTCCCTCTATGAAGGGCCAATCTATTACTTTTCAATATTTACTTTTATGCAAAGAGTCAAAGTTTTTCTCTCTATTCCCTTTTTATTTTTCTATTTTGTCAAGCATCATGTGGTGAGGAAAGATCTAGGCATATATATCCAGTTGGATATGGGTAGCATGAGTTATTATTGTTGACATCACCCTTGAGGTGAATACGTTTGGAGGCAAAACAATAAGCCCCTATCTTTCTATGTGTCTGGTTGAAATGTTTTGCTCATGTGTATGCGGTGAGTGTTAGAAATCATAGAAGACTATATGATGGTTGACTATGTGGATCTCTTACTTAAACTCTATTCGATAAGTTGAATTGCAATTGCTTGGTGACTGAGAACATAGGTTGTTGAGTTTCAAGAGTATTCATTGTTTGAAACTTAACACGTGCTTGCTACTTTAACATGAGGAATTTTATGAGAAATAATTGTTGTTTTGATGCTAGGAAAAGTGATTGAAATTATCATTGATCAAACTTATGCACTTTGCTAGCATTCACACTTCATCAATTATTTCTTTTATCATTTACCTACTAGAGGACGAGTAGGAATTAAGCTTGGGGATGTTGATACGTCTCCAACGTATCTATAATTTATGAAGTATTCATGCTGTTATACTATCATTCTGCGATGTTTTACAATCATTTTATAGCAACTTTATATCATTTTTTGGGACTAACCTATTGACCTAGTGCCCAGTGCCAATTGCTATTTTTTGCTTGTTTTTTTACATCACAGGAAATCAATATCAAACGGAGTCCAAACACCGCGAAACTTTTTGGAGATTTTTTTATGGACTAGAACACCCAGGATGGGCCAGAACAACACCTGGGGGTGCCCCGAGGGGGCACAACCCACCAGGGCACGCCTGGGGGCCCAGGCGCGCCCACGTGGGTTGTGCCCACCTTGGTGGCCTCCCGCACCCCCTCTTTACCCTATAAATTTGTTGGGGAACGTAGTAATTCAAAAAAAATCCTACGATCACGCAAGATCTAACTAGGAGATGCATAGCAACGAGAGAGGAGAGTGTGTCCACGTACCCTAGTAGACCTAAAGTGGAAGCGTTTAGTAACGCGGTTGATGTAGTCGAATGTCTTCACGATCCAACCGATCCAAGTACCTAATGTACGTCACCTCCGTGTTCAGCACACGTTCAACACGATGACGTCCCTTGAGCTTTTGATCCAGTTGATGATGAGGGAGAGTTACGTTAGCACGACGGCATGGTGACGGTGATGACGATGTTACCAGTGCACGGCTTCACCTAAGCACTACGATGATATGACCGAGGTGTTAAACTGTGGAGGGGGCACTGCACATGGCTAAGAGATTGTCTGTTGTCCCTTTGGGGCCACGCCTCCATATATAAATGGGGGAGGAGGAGGTGGCCGGCCAAGGGGGGCGCGCCATGGGGGGAGTCCTACTTGGACTCCAACTCCAAGTAGGATTCGACCCCCCCTCCTTCCTTCCACCGGAGAGGGAAAGGGGAAGGGAGAGAGAGGGAGAAGGAAAGAGGGGGGCCGCCCCCTCCCCTAGTCCAATTCGGTTTGGGCAAGGGGGGGCTCCTCCTCACGTGACCTTTCTCTTCTCCTCTAATATGGCCCAATAGGCCCAATACTTCCCCCGTGGGGTTCCGGTAACCCCTCGGTACTCCGGTAAAATATCTGAATCACTCGGAACCAATCCTATGTCCAAATATAACCTTCCAATATATGAATCTTTACCTCTCGACCATTCTGGGCCTCCTCGTCATGTCTGTCATCTCATCCGGGACTCCAAAAAAACTTCGGTCATCAAATCACATAACTTATAATACAAATCGTCATCGAACGACAAGCGTGCGGACCCTACGGGTTCGAGAACTATGTAGACATGACCGAGACACATCTCCGGTCAATAACAAATAGCGGAACCTGGATGCTCATATTGGCTCCTACATATTCTATGAAGATCTTTATCGGTTAAACCGCATAACAACATACGTCATTCCCTTTGTCATCGGTATGTTACTTGCTCGAGATTTGAACGTCGGTATCATCATACCTAGTTTAATCTCGTTACCAGCAAGTCTCTTTACTCATTCCATAATGCATCATCCCATAACTAACTCATTAGTCACACTGCTTGCAAGGCTTGTAGTGATGTGCATTACCGAGAGGGCCCAGAGATACCTCTCCAATACTCGGAGTGAGAAATCCTAATCTTGATCTATGCCAACTCGACAAACACCATCGGAGACACCTATAGAGCATCTTTATGATCACACAGTTACGTTGTGATGTTTGATAGCACACAAAGTGTTCCTCCGTTATTCGGGAGTTGCATAATCTCATAGTCAGAGGAATATGTATAAGTCATGAGGAAAGCAATAGCAATAAAACTAAACGATCATTATGCTAAGATAACGGATGGGTCTTGTCCATCACATAATTCTCTAATGATGTGATCCCATTCATCAAATGAAAACACATGTCTATGGTCAAGAAACTTAACCATCTTTGATTAATGAGCTAGTCAAGTAGAGGCATACTAGGGACACTCTATTTGTCTATGTATTCACACATGTACTAAGTTTCAAGTTAATACAATTCTAGCATGAATGATAAAAATTTATCATGATATAAGGAAATATACATAACAACTTTATTATTGCCTCTAGGGCATATTTCCTTCAGTCTCCCACTTGCACTAGAGTCAATAATCTAGTTCACATCGCCATGTGATTCAAACACCAATAGTTCACATCACCCTATGTGATTAACACCCATAGTCCACATTGCCATGTGACCAACACCCAAAGGGTTTACTAGAGTCAATAATCTAGTTCACGTTGCCATGTGATTAACACCCAAAGAGTACTAAGGTGTGATCATGTTTTGCTTGTGAGAGTAGTTTAGTCAGCAGATCTGCCACATTTAGATCCGTATGTATTTTGCAAATTTCTATGTCTACAATGCTCTACATGGAGCTACTCTAGCTAATTACTCCCACTTTCAATATGTATCCAGATTGAGACTCAGAGTCATCCAGATTGGTGTTAAAGCTTGCATCGACATAACTCTTTACGATGAACTCTTTATCACCTCCATAACCGAGAAATATTTCCTTAATCCTCTAAGGATAATTTTGACCGCTGTCGAGTGATATACTCCAGGATCACTATTGTACCCCTTTGCCAAACTCATGGCAAGGTACACAATAGATCTGGTATACAACATGGCATGCTTTATAGAACCTATGGTTGAGGCATAGGGAATGACTTTCATTCCTTTTATATCTTCTGTCGTGGTCGGTTTTTGAGTCTTACTCAAGTTCACACCTTACAACTCAGGCAAGAACTCTTTCTTTGACTGATCCATTTTGAAGTCCTTCAAATACTTATCAAGGTATGTATTCGTCGAAAGTCTTATCAAGTGTCTTGATCTATCTTTATAGATCTTGATGCCCAATATGTAAGTAGCTTTACCGAGGTCTTTCTTCGAAAAACTCCTTTCAGACACTCCTTTATGCTTTCCAGAAATTTCTACATCATTTCCGATCAACAATATGTCATTCACATATACTTATCAGAAAGGTCGTACTGCTCCCACTCACTTTCTTGTAAATACAGACTTCACCGCAAGTCTGTATAAAACTATATGCTTTGATCACACCATCAAAGCATACATTCCAACTCCGAGATGCTTGCACTAGTCCATAAATGGACCGCTAGAGCTTACATACTTTGTTAGCAATTTTAGGATTGACAAAACCTTCTGGTTGCATCATATACAACTCTTCTTTAAGAAATCCATTAAGGAATACAGTTTGAACATCCATTTGCCAAATTTCATAATCATAAAATGTGGCAATTGCTAACATGATTCAGACAGACTTTAAGCATAGATATGAGTGAGAAACTTTCATCGTAGTCAACACCTTGAACTTGTCGAAAACCTTTTGCGACAATTCAAGCTTTGTAGATAGTAACACTACTATCAACGTCTGTCTTCTTCTTGAAGATCCATTTAATCGCAATGACTCGCCGATCATCGGGTAAGTCAATCAAAGTCCATACTTTGTTCTCATACATGGATCCCATCTCAGATTTCATGATCTCAAGCCATTTCACAGAATTTGGGCTCATCATCACTTCCTCATAGTTCGTAGGTTCATCATGGTCTAGTAACATGACTTCCAGAAAGGATTACCGTACCACTCTGGTGCGAACCATACTCTGGTTGACCCATGAGGTTCGATAGTAACTTGATCTGAAGTTTCATGATCATCATCATTAGCTTCCTCACTAATTGGTGTAGGAATCACTGGAACTGATTTCTGTGATGAACTACTTTCCAATTTAGGAGAAGGTACAATTACCTCATCAAGGTCTACTTTCCTCCTACTCACTTCTTTCGAGAGAAACTCCTTCTCTAGAAATGATAAATTCTTAGCAACGAATATCTTGTCTTTGGATCTGTGATAGAAGGTGTACCTAACAGTTTCCTTTGGGTATCCTATCAAGACACATTTCTACGATTTGGGTTCGAGCTTATTAGGTTGAAGCTTTTTCACATAAGCATTGCAGCCCCAAACTTTAAGAACGACGGCTTAGCTTTCTTGCCAAACCACAGTTCATACGGTGTCATCTCAACGGATTTAGATGGTGCCCTATTTAATGTGAATGCAGCTGTCTCTAATGCATAACCCCAAAATGATAGTGGTAAATTGGTAAGAGACATCATAGATTGCACCATATCTAATCAAGTACGGTTACGATGTTCGGACACACCATTACGCTATGGTGTTCCAGGTGGCGTGAGTTGTGAAACTATTCCACATTGTTTTAAATGAAGGCCGAACTCGTAACTCAAATATTCGCCTCTGCAATCAGATCGTAGAAACTTTATTTTCTTGTTACGACGATTCTCAACTTCACTCTGAAATTCTTTAAACTTTTCAAATGTTTCAGATTTGTGGTTCATTAAGTAGATATACCCATATCTGCTCAAATCATCTATGAAGGTCAGAAAATAATGATACCCGCCGCGAGCCTCAACACTCATCAGACTGCATACATCGGTATGTATTATTTCCAACAAATCAGTGGCTCGCTCCATTGCTCCAGAGAACGGAGTCTTAGTCATCTTGCCCGCGAGGCATGGTTCGCAAGCATCAAATGATTCATAATCATGTGATTCCAAAAATCCATCGGCATGGACTTTCTTCATGCGCTCTAATGGCAGTGCCACTAGTATGTTGCACTATCATTATCAACTTTGCATCTTTTGGCATCAATATTATGAATATGTGTGCCACTACGATCGAGATTCAATAAACCATTCACCTTGGGTGTATGACCATAGAAGGTTTTATTCATGTAAACAGAATAACAATTATTCTTTGACTTAAATGAATAACCGTATTGCAATAAACATGATCCAATCATATTATGCTCAACGCAAACACCAAAAAATATTTATTTTAGGTTCAACACTAATCCCGAAGGTAAAGGGAGTGTGTGATGGTGATCTTATCAACCTTGGAATCACTTCCAACACACATCGTCACCTCGCCCTCAACTAGTCTCTATTCATTTTGTAACTCGTGTTTTGAGTTACTAATCATAGCAACTGAACCAGTATCAAATACCCAGTGGTTACTATGAACACTAGTAAAGTACACATCAATAACATGTATATCATATATACTTTTGTTCACTTTGCCATCCTTCTTGTCTGCCAAGTATTTGGGGAAGTTCCACTTCCAGTGACCATTTCCTTTGTAGTAGAAGCACTTAGTTTCATGCTTGGGTCTAGCTTTGGGCTTCTTCATGGGAGTGGAAACTTGCTTGCCATTCTTCTTGAAGTTCCCTTTCTTTCCCTTGCCCTTTTACTTGAAACTAGTGGTCTTGTCAACCATCATCACTTGATGCTTTTGTTGATTTCTACCTTCGCCAATTTCAGCATCACGAAGAGCTAGGGAATCGTTTTCGTCATCCCTTGCATATTATAGTTCATCACGAAGTTCCAATAACTTGGTGATAGTGACTAGAGAACTCTGTCAATCACTATCTTATCTGGAAGATTAACTCCTACTTGATTCAAGCGATGGTAGTACTCAGACATTCTGAGCACATGCTCACTGGTTGAGCTATTCTCCTCCATCTTGTAGGCAAAATACTTGTCAGAGGTCTCATACCTCTTGACTCGGGCATGAGTCTGAAATACCAATTTCAGCTCTTGGAACATCTTATATGCTCCTTGGCGTTCAAAACATTTTTGAAGTCCCGGCTCTAAGCCGTAAAGCATGGCGCACTAAACTATCAAGCAGTCATCATATCGAGCTTGACAAACGTTCATAACGTCTGCATCTGCTCCTACAATAGGTCTGTCACCTAGCGGTGCATCAAGGACATAATTCTTCTGTGCAACAATGAGGATAACCCTCAGATTAGGGACCCAGTCTGCATCATTACCACTATCATCTTTCAACTTGTTTTTCTCAAGGAACATATCAAAAATAAACTAGGAGCTACATCACAAGCTATTGATCTACAACATAGATATGCAAATACTACCAGGACTAAGTTCATGATAAATTAAAGTTCAATTAATCATATTACTTAAGAACTCCCACTTATATTGACATCCCTCTAGTCATCTAAATGATCACATGATCCATATCAACTAAACCATGTCTGATCATCACGTGAGATGGAGTAGTTTTCAATGGTGAACATCACTATGCTGATCATATCTACTATATGATTCACGTTTGACCTTTTGGTCTCAATGTTCTGAGGCCATATCTGCATATGCTAGGCTCGTCAAGTTTAACCAGAGTATTCTGCACGTACAAAACTGGCTTGCACCTGTTGTATGTGAACATAGAGCTTATCACACCCGATCATCATGTGGTGTCTCGGCATGACAAACTGTAGCAACGGTGCATACTCGGGGAGAACACTTGTACCTTGAGATTTAGTGAGGGATAGTCTTATAATGCTACCACCGTACTAAGCAAAATAAGATGCACAAAGGATAAACATCACACGCAATCAAAATATGTGACATGATATGGACATCATCATCTTGTGACTTTGATCTCCATCTCCAAAGCACCGTCATGATCTCCATCGTCACTGGCTTGACACCTTGATCTCCATCGTAGCATCGTTGTCGTGTCGCCAACTATTGCTTGTATGACTATCTCTACCGCTTAGTGACAAAGTAAAACAATTACATATCGATTGCATTTCATACAATAAAGCGACAACCATAAGGCTCCTGCCAGTTGCCGACAACTTTTACAAAACATGATCATCTCATACAACAATTTATATCTCATTTGACCATATCACACCACAACATGCCCTGCAAAAACAAGTTAGACATCCTATTGTTGCAAGTTTTACGTGGCTGCTACGGGCTTCTAGCAAGAACCGTTCTTACCTACACATCAAAACCACAACAATTTTTCGTCAAGTGTGTTGTTTTAACCTTCAACAAGGACCGGCCGTAGTCAAACACGATTCATCTAAAGTTGCAAAAACTGACACCCGCCAACCACCTGTGTGCGAAGCACATTAGTAGAACCAGTCTCATGAACGTGGTCATGTAATGTCGGTCCGGGCCACTTCATCCAACAATACTGCCGAATCAAAGTAAGACGTTGGTGGTAAGTAGTATGACTATTATCACCCACAACTCTTTGTGTTCTACCCGTGCATATAACATCTACGCATCGACCTGGCTCTGATGCCACTATTGGGGAACGTATTAATTCAAAAAAAAATCCTACGATCACGCAAGATCTAACTAGGAGACGCATAGCAACGAGAGGGAAGAGTTTCTCCACATACCCTCATAGACCGAAAGCGGAAGCGTTTAGTAACGCGTTTGATATAGTCGAACGTCTTCATGATCCAACCGATCCAAGTACCGAACGTACGGCACCTTCGTGTTCATCACACATTCTGAATGATGACGTCCCTCGAGCTCTTGATCCAGTTGAGGACGAGGGAGAGTACTGTCAGCATGATGGCGTGGCGACGGGGATGATGAAGTTACCGGTGCAGGGCTTCACCTAAGCACTACGACGATATGACCGAGGTGTTAAACTGTGCAGGGGGCACCGCACACGGCTAAGAGATTGTCTCTTGCCCTTTGGGGTGCCCCCCGCCTTTGTATATAAAGGGGGTAGGAGGAGGTGGCCAGCCAAGGGGCACGCCATGGGGGCATTCGTACTTGGTCTCCAAGTCCAAGTAGGATTCGGCCCTCCTCCTTCCTTCCACCGGAGAGGGAAAGGGGAAGGGAGAGAGAGGGAGAAGGAAAGAGGGGGCCCGCCCCCCTCCCCTAGTCCAATTCGGTTTGGGCAAGGGGGGGTTGCGCCTCCTCATGTGGCCTTTCTCATCTCCTCCAATATGGCCCAATAGGCCCAATACTTCCGCCGTGGGGTTCCGGTAACCCCTGGGTACTCCGGTAAAATATCCGAATCATTCGGAACCATTCCGATGTCCGAATATAACCTTCCAATATATGAATCTTTACCTCTCGACTATTCTGAGACACCTCGTCATGTCCGTGATCTCATCCAGGACTCCGAACAAACTTCGGTCATCAAATCACATAACTCATAATACAAATCGTCATCGAATGTTAAGCGTGCGGACCCTATGGGTTCGAGAACTATGTAGACATGACCGAGACACATCTCCGGTCAATAACCAATAGCAGACCTGGAGGCTCATATGGGCTCCTACATATTCTACGAAGATCTTTATCGGTTAAACCGCATAACAACATACATCATTCCCTTTGTCATCGGTATGTTACTTTCCCAAGATTCGATCGTCGGTATCGTCATACCTTGTTCAATATTGTTACTGGAAAATCTCTTTACTTGTTCCGTAATGCATCATCCCATAACTAACTCATTAGTCACATTGCTTGCAAGGCTTATAGTGATGTGCATTATCGAGAGGGCCCAGAGATACCTCTGTGATACTCGGAGTGACAAATCCTAATATCGATCTATGCCAACTCAACAAACACCATCGGAGACACCTGTAGAGCATCTTTATAATCACCCAGTTATGTTGTGATGTTTCATAGCACACAATGTGTTCCTTCGGTATTCGGGAGTTGCACAATCTCATAGTCATAGGAACATGTATAAGTCATGAAGAAAGCAATAGCAATAAAACTAAATGATCATTATGCTAAGCAAACGGATGGGTCTTGTCCATCACATCATTCTCTAATGATGTGATCCCATCGTCAAATGACAACACATGTCTATGGTTAGGAAACTTAACCATCTTTGATTAACAAGCTAGTCAAGTTGAGGCATACTAGGGACACTCTATTTGTCTATGCATTCATACATGTACTAAGTTTCCAGTTAATACAATTCTAGCATGAATAATAAACATTTATCATGATATAAGGAAATATAAATTACAACTTTATTATTGCCTCTAGGGCATATTTCTCCAGTCTCCCACTTGCACTAGAGTCAATAATCTAGTTCACATCATCATGTGATTTAACACCAATAGTTCACATCTTTAAGTGATTAGTTTACATCTCCATGTGACTAACACACAAAGGGTGTACTAGAGTCAATAATCTAGTTCACATCGCTATATGATTAACACCCAAAGAGTACTAAGGTGTGATCATGTTTTTCTTCTGAGAGAAGTTTAGTGAACGGGTCTGTCACATTCAGAGCCGTATGTATTTTGCAAATGTTTTATGTCTACAATGCTCTGCATGTAGATACTCTAGCTAATTGCTCCCACTTCAATATGTATCCATATTGAGACTCAGAGTCATTCAGATCGGTGTAAAATCTTGCATCGATGTAACTCTTTATGACAAACTCTTTATTACCTCCATAACCGAGAAATATTTCCTTAGTCCTCTTAGGTAACTAAGGATAAGTTTGACCGTTGTTAAGTGATCCACTCCTGGATCACTATCATACTCCTTTGCCAAACTCATGGCAAGGTACACAATAGGTCTGGTACAAAGCATAGCATACTTTATAGAACCTATGGCTGAGGCATAGTGAATGACTTTCATTCTCTTTTTGTTTTCAGTTGTGGTCGGGTTTTGAGTCTTACTCAACTTCATACCTTAAAACTCAAGCAAGAACTCCTTCTTTGACTGATCCATTTTGAACTCCTTCAAAATATTATCAAGGTATGTACTCATCGAAAGTCTTATCAAGCATTTTGATCTATCTTTATAGATCTTTATGCCCAATATGCAAGTAGCTTCACAGAGGTCTTACTTTGAAAAATCCTTTCAAACACTCCTTTATGCTTTCCAGAAAATTCTACATCATTTCCGATCAATAATATGTCATACATATATACTTATCAGAAATGTTGTAGTGCTCCCACTCACTTTCTTGTAAATATAGGCTTCACCGCAAGTCTGTATAAAACTATATGCTTTGATTAACTCATCAAAGCGTATATTCCAACTCCGAGATGCTTGCACGAGTCCATGGATGGATCGCTGGAGCTTGCACACTTTGTTAGCACCTTTAGGATTGACAAAACCTTCTAGTTCCATCATATACAACTCTTCTTTAAGAAATCCATTAAGGAATGCAGTTTTGACATCCATTTGCCAAATTTCATAATCATAAAATGCGGCAATTGCTAACATGATTCGGACAGGCTTAAGCATCGCTACGGGTGAGAAGGTCTCATCGTAGTCAACTCCTTGAAGTTATCAAAAACCTTTTGCAACAAGTCAAGCTTTGTAGACAGTAACATTACTGTTAGCGTTAGTCTTCTTCTTGAAGATCCATTTATTCTCTATCGCTTGCTGATCATCGGGCAAGTAAAACAAAGTCCACACTTTGTTCTCATACATGGAACCTGAGGGAGTCCTGGATTAGGGGGTGTTCGGATAGCCGGACTATACCTTCAGCCGGACTCCTGGACTATGAAGATACAAGATTGAAGACTCCGTCCCGTGTTCGGAAGGGACTTTCCTTGGCGTGGAAGGCAAGCTTGGCAATACGGATATGAAGATCTCCTACCATTGTAACCGACTTTGTGTAACCCTAACCCTCTCCGGTGTCTATATAAACCGGAGGGTTTTAGTCCGTAGGACAACATACACATCAACAATCATACCATAGGCTAGCTTCTAGGGTTTAGCCTCCTCGATCTCGTGGTAGATCTACTCTTGTACTACCCATATCATCAATATTAATCAAGCAGGACGTAGGGTTTTACCTCCATCGAGAGGGCCCGAACCTGGGTAAAACTTTGTGTCCCTTGTCTCCTGTTACCATCCGGCCTAGACGCACAGTTCGGGACCCCCTACCCGAGATCTGCCGGTTTTGACACCGACATTGGTGCTTTCATTGAGAGTTCCTCTGTGTCATCGCCGTCAGGCTTGATGGCTCCTACGATCATCAATAGCGATGTAGTCCAAGGTGAGACCTTCCTCCCCGGACAGATCTTCGTCTTCGGCGGCTTCGCACTGCGGGCCAATTCGCTTGGCCGTCTGGAGCAGATCGAAAGCTACGCCCCTGGCCATCAGGTCAGATTTGGAAGTTTAAACTACATGGCGGACATCCGCGGGGACTTGATCTTCGACGGATTTAAGCCACTGCTGAGCGCGCCGCACTGTCACGACGAGCATGATCTAGCTCTGCCGCCGAACAGTGCCCTGGAGGCCGCACCCGCATCGGCTCCGACCCTTAATTCGGAGCCAACTGCGCCGATTGAGGATGGGCGGTTGGACGCCACCTCGGGGGCTGTGACCCCAACGGCAATTGAGCCGAACACCAGCCCCGTACTCTGCGAGACTCGTGACTCCAAGGAGCCGGACTCCTCTCCGGACTCCAAACCCTCCGCGCCCCTGCCGATCGAATCCGATTGGGCGCCGATCATGGAGTTCACTGCCGCGGACATCTTTCAGCACTCGCCTCTCGGCGATATCCTGAAGTCATTGAAGTCTCTCTCTTTATCAGGAGAGCCCTGGCCGGATTACGGTCAGCAAGGTTGGGGTACCGACGATGAAGAAATTCAAAGCCCACCCACCACCCACTTTGTAGCCACTGTCGACGACTTAACCGACATGCTCGACCTCGACTCCGAAGACATCGACGGTATGGACGCCGATGAAGGAGATGATGAAGAACCAGCGCCTATTGGGCCCTGGAACGCCACCTCCTCACATGACGTATACATGGTGGACGCACCAAAAGATGAGGACGAGGAGCGGAAGGACGCACCGAAGGCTTGTTCCCTTGAAAAGCAGTCAAAGCGGCGACGCAAGCGCCGCCCCAAATCCCGCCCCGACAGAAATAGCGATCACACAGACCCAGCGCTGGAGCAGGGCGAACCGCTGCCGGACAGCGGCAATCTGGTAATCAAACCGAAAAAACAAATCCTATCGAGGATCATGGTCCGGACGACATAACGCCGGACGGGCACCCGGAGCAGCAGACTGCCCGTAAAAGGCTTGTTGCCACCACGATGAGTCTGAGAAAGCAGAAGCAAAGGCTCAGAGCCGCGCAAGACACACTCCAAATCAGATGGAGTAAAATACTTAACACAACAGCAAGGTACGGTGACAATCGCCCCTACAAGAGCTACCTAAAGCGGAAGCTGCTACCCGAATTCGATGAGGAGGCCTCAGACCCCCCACAACCAAATATCAAAGCAGCCACCTGGTCGGATGGACGACCACTCTACCAACACAGAGCGGCATACAATGCCGCTCACCATACAACACGCAACCAATGTGAGGGCTCGCACCCAAAGAACGGTGCAACAAGATCCATCTATGGACCACGCAAGCGCGCCCCAGCATACAATGCAACACAACAAACATCCAAACAACGTGGTACACCCAGCTATAGGGGTGCCGCACACCCTCTATGTTTCACCGATGAGGTGCTGGACCACGAATTTCCAGAGGGATTCAAGCCCGTAAACATAGAGTCATATGACGGAACAACAGACCCTGGGGTCTGGATTGAGGACTACATCCTTCGTATCCATATGGCTCCAGGAGATATTCTCCACGCCATCAAGTACCTACCCCTCAAGCTCAAAGGGACAGCTCTTCACTGGCTCAAAGGCCTCCCCGAAAGCTCCATTGGAAGTTGGGAAGAGCTCGAAGACGCCCTTCGGGCAAATTTTCAAGGGACTTATGTCCGACCTCCGGATGCGGACGATTTGAGTCATATAACTCAACAGTCAGGAGAGTCATCCTGAAAGCTTTGGAACAGGTTTCTTACTAAAAAGAACCAGATTGTCGACTGTTCACACGCCGAAGCCTTAGCGGCTTTCAAGCATAGCGTCTGTAACAAATGGCTCGCCAGACACCTCGGCCAAAATAAGCCAAGAACGATGGTCGCCTTAACAAACCTCATGACTCGCTTTTGCACGGGAGAGGACAGCTGGCTAGCCAGATGCAGCACCAGTGACCCCAGTACATCTGAAGTTAGAGATGGAAACGGAAAATCACGGCGCAACAGCAATAACAAACGCCGGAATAAACAAGACAACACGAAGGGCACAGCAGTAAATGCCGGATTCAAAAGCTCTCGGCCAGGACAAAAGCCGCCCCCTAAAGGCACCAGGGATGAATTGTCCAGCCTCAACAAAATTCTGGACCAAGTATGTCAGATTCATAGTACCCCTGGTAAACCTGCTAATCATACCCACAGAGAATGTTGGGTCTTCAAGTAGTCCGGCAAGCTCAACGCCGTACATAAGGGGGAGGATACACCAAGTGAAGACGAGGACGAGCCCCCCAAGCAAGACCCGAGGGAGCAAAAGCAATTTCCACCAGAAGTCAAAACAGTAAACGTGTTACACATAATCAAGGGAAAAAACAAGGCGGCACTCCCAGGAAAGTATACCCAAGTGCCTGTCACCACGAAGTCCTGCCACTGGTCATCTCAACCGATCACTTTCGACCATAGCGATTACTCAGCAAGTATCCGACACGTAGGATGGGCTGCCCTGGTACTAGACCCAATAATTGGCGGATATCACTTCACAAGGGTCTTGATGGACGGCGGCAGTAGCCTAAACCTAATATATCAGGATACAATCCGCGGGATGGGGTTAGACCCAACGCAAATTCGCCATAGCAACACTACCTTTAAAGGAGTAACGCCAGGCCCAGGGGCTCGTTGTACGGGCTCCCTCCTACTACAAGTTACATTCGGCTCCTCCGATAACTTTCGTCGCGAGCATTTAACTTTCCACATCGCTCCGTTTCAAAGTGGTTATCAAGCACTGCTCGGACACGAAGCTTTCGCTCGCATTAACGCAATACCACACTACGCCTCCCTCACACTCAAGATGCCCGGTCCACGTGGCATCATCACAGTGCACGGAAATATCAAGCGATCTCTACGTGTCGAAGAGAGTGAGGCTGCCTTGGACGCCGCACACTAAAGGCGCCCGGACAAGCGAAAGCATCCAATAGGTCGTCAAGACCTCAGATACAACTAATCGAGTCCGGTGCCACTATTTATACGGAAATAAGTGGTCACAGCCCTATTTGTTAATACAAGGGGCTTAATGCGTGTAGACAAGTGGCAATTTCTTATCATCTTGAATTATACATGGTTTCTTTGAAAACTATCCTTTTGCACGACAACTTTTTCACTTAACTTCCTCTCTTTTACAGACGATCATCGTGCTACACCCGTCCAGGATACGGCACAACGGAGACACGGGTGCAGACATGCAGCAGGGACCCGCTCCAAGTATTCTTTTTTAGATTAAGACCCTGCGTAAACCTTTTTTACTGTCTCTTATTGATACATATCCACTGTTGAAAAGGATGCTGACGTCTTGGCATGTGGCCACGCCAGAACAATGCACGTACCTGGACACACGGGGCTTCTTACAAAGGCCACTATTAAGGCCCAGTTTATACCACAAAGACCGAATACCTTAGGGAGTGTTCGGCGTCGCGAGTTTGGCCCTATATGCATCAGCTCCGAATCATTGTCTTTGGTCAAATGTTGGGTTTGCCTGGCTCTTGTGTTTTGGTGCCTTACGTTCCGCCTTGCCGGCTAAGGTAGCACTAGGAGAACTGCTACGATTGTGCCCTGGTTCATCCGGACGAGCACCTCAGTAGAGAAAGCCGAAAACTGACTGTCCTGATATAGCGTGAGACTGGTCAACCACTCGATGACCTATGGGAATGTTAGAATTCCTCCGCCTTAACGAAGGGCCGTTTCCCGGCCAGGCATGTACGCACCCGAGATCGGGAGAGTGCGGAGCCACCAGGGGCTATCTAGTAGCCCCACTGTCAAACTCCTATGGCTAAGTGAAAGTGCTAAAGCATTATAGTCCGGTTGCCTCGCTCGCTCCGCTATCACCTCCTTAATAGAACCAAGATGTTGTGTTAAGTGTGAATGCGTGTTTTTGCGAGCACCTCCGCATCATATGCGTGAGGGTTGTAGCCGACTGCTGCAATCTTTCAGGTTATACACATGTATACATAAACGGCCGCCCAGGAGGCATCATATTACTTTCAGGCAAAAGTATAAAAATAGGCTCATAAAAATTTATAAAAGCATTTCGCTTACAATGAGATTACATATCACTCAAACATAATATTTTCTGAGCACTGGGTCTCTATCAAACGGGCACCCTCAAGAACTTCTTCAAAGTAGTGCTCGGCAGCCTTTCGACCTATAGCCGAATCCCGCACTGCAACATTGGTAGCATCCATCTCCGCCCAATATGCCTTAACACGGGCAAAGGCCATCCGTGCGCCCTCTATGCACGCCGACCTCCTCATCGCATCAATGCGCAGCACCACGTCAAGGACCTGTTGCACCAAGCTGAAATAGCTGTTCGGTTTTGGCCTTCCCGGCCATAGCTGATCCACAACAGACCTCATAGAGAGTCCGGACAACCTATTTAGTTCGGCCCATTCGGCTAATTGGTCAGTCAATGAAGGTGGACGCTTGGGAGAATGGAATTGTCTCCAAAACAGCTGGTCTACTCCACGGTCCGTCTGACCCTGGAAGTACTTGGCCTCATCGGCAGCGCTCGCCGCCAAATCCATGTACGCATCCTCCAAACTCCACAGCCGATCCAAAGGGGCATACCGTGGATCTCCAAATTTCCTCTGCAACATAAAGGATTTCCCAGCTACAATATCCCCGGCTTCCCGCAGCTCCTCCTTCTTTGCCCTCATAGCAGAGCGGAGATCCTTTTTTGTCGCAGCAGCCTTCTCAAGGTCCGATGCCTTCGCTTGGTTTTCCTTTTCAAGAACCCGGCAACGGTCGGCGGTGACTTTTAATTCTATAGCCATCTTGGCCATCTTGTCTCGGGTCTCGCCATGCACGGCCTTCTCGGCTTGCAACTCTTCGACCGCCTTCATAGCAGCCGCATTACCTAACCTCGCTTTTTCCTTGGCTCGAGCAAGTTCTACCCGCAACGCTTCAACAGTGGCAGCTCCATCTGCAGTCACAACATATTTAAGATACTGGCATCATGCTGCTCTTCCTATGTGGCGTTTACCAGATATTGACACTTACCCTATGCCTCGTCAAGCCTTTTGTTAACAAGCTCGATGTCGGCTTCTGCCGCATCCAACTGCCATTCTAAATGGGCAAACTCGCTAGTCCAGCTAGACACCGGAGCTTCCATCACCTGCACATAAAGGCAGTATGGTTATTTCCTGGAAATATGATCCTCTGTTGGTCGTCGTTTCCGATGACAACCAGAGTCTCAGGGGCTACTACCTACACAGGGCACACCTAGCATGTGCAGGATTATCATACATTCTTTTACGTACCTCAAAGCCTGTCAGTAGACTCATAAAAGCTTCATGCAATCCGCTTTCGGCGAACGATATTCTCTCCATCACCGTATTCATCATCACACGGTGTTCATCTGAGATGGACGCTCGCCCCACCAACTCCCTCAGAACATCTGATCGCACACTAGACGGGGCCGGACTCTTTTGTCTGCTCCCTTCGGGAGCTGGACACTGGGAGCTTCGGGGGTCAACGGGATTATCTTCTGTCCTCACTGGACTCGGAGAGGCCCTCCGCAACGACACTGCAGGGTCGCCCGCTTCTGGAGCGGAGGAGTCCGGAGGAGGCGTTTCGCTCTCCATCATCTCTGGAAGAAGATCCCCCGAAGATGAGCTCATTTGAGAGGGGCTAAGGCCCGAACTGCAAAATATATGCGGTGGTTATCTTCTCAGAAGAAAAAAAGGCATATCTGTACTATTAAAGGTATTTCGGGTCACTTACGACTCGTGGGAGAATTGATCCCCCCGTGGACTTTGTGCGGCAACAGCGCCCCCCAAGGTGGGACCCTCTGTGGGAGACTTCTTCTCCCGTTTGGAAGCTTCGGCTTCCGAATCCCTGGGCGTAGTCCTTTTCATCTTCTGGTCGCCTTCCCTCATGGAGACGCTCGCTCGCTCGGCTAGAATGGGCAGCGTTGGGGGCCCGCGTCCGCCCGCATTATCCTCCACAGTATCTTCCTTCAAGGGCTCCGGGCAAGGTGTGGTCTGGAGCATCTTTTCCAATACCAGATTTTCCAAACCCTCAGGGAGGGGGGCCGAACACCAAATCAACTTCTCCTTTGTTAGCCAGTCCTGGTCAAAAAGCAAACTCTCAGAAATAACTTAGTAACAAAGTAGAGAAAGTATGTTCGGCCGGAAGATGCCTTACCTGTTCGGCGGTGCAGTTACTACTCAGGCCCACGTCCTCGGTGATTTCCGGACACTCCGTTTGAGGTCCGAAGAATGACTTGTACATCTCCTCGTGCGTCAGGCCAAGAAAATTTTGAATGGCACGCAGTCCCTCGGGGTTGAACTCCCACAGGCGAAGAGGCCGGCGTTTGCAAGGCTGGACTTGACGAACCAGCATAACCTGTATCACCGCAACCAAACTGAAATCTCCATTGAAGAGATCTCGAATGCGGCCTTGCAGTATTGGCACGTCCTTGACTGGACCCCAGCTCAGAACTCTGCTGATCCATGACATCAGCTGTGGTGGGGGGCTCGAGCGGAAAACAGGGGGGCCGCCCACTTGGCACTCATAGGAGCCGTGATGTAGAACCACTCCTGTTACCACAATTCAGACACCTCTGGGATGGAACCTTTGGGCCACGGAGCTCCCGTCATCTTGCGTATTGAGGCACCTCCACGCGCTGCATGTTGCCCCTCGACCAGCTTCGGCTTCACTTCAAAGGTCTTGAGCCATAGGCCAAAGTGAGGGGTAACCCGGAGGAAGGCCTCGCACACGATAATAAATGTCGTGATATGAAGAAAGGAGTATGGAGCTAGATCATGAAAATCTAGCCCGTAGTTAAACATCAAACCCTTGACAAAAGGATCCAGGGCAAGGCCTAGGCCTCGGAGGAAGTGGGAAACAAACACGACGTTCTCGTTGGGTTCAGGGGTGGGGACGGCCTGCCCTCGGGGAGGCAGCCGATGCAAAATCTCGGCGGTCAGATATCTGGCCTCCCTCAACTTATTGATGTCTTCTTTCGTGACGGTGGAAGGCATCCATCGGCCTTGAAGGCTAGATCCAGACATGACTAAAGGTTCGGGGCGCCTAACCTGAACTTCGGGCGTTTTGAGCTTGAGGTGGGGGAAGGATTCGATTGAGCACGGGGAAAAAAAAAGCCTTGTCCCCTTTATAAAGAGGGTGAATATCAAGCGCCCTCTCCGTGCCCGTTTGCACTTACCTATAATCTAGGAGTCCTAGACGCGGTTGGGTTACCCACACCCGTATTGATGAGAATCCCAGGATAAGGGGACACGATCTCTGCTTTAACAAGACGTGCCAAGGAAACCGCCTTGCATGACGCGCTGAGGTGGGATAATGAAATGACTCGGAAAAAGGCTTGGCTGTGGTGTGACATGCTATGGAATACGCCAGCAGATTAGATTGGTGTAAATATTATTCTCTCTATGGCAATATGTGGAAACTTATTTTGCAGAGCCGGACACTATCTTCATGTTCAAAATCTTCTATGAAGTACTTGGAGGAGGAACCGGCCTTGCAATGCCGAAGACAATCTGCGCGCCGGACTTGTCGTCATTGAAGCCTGGTTCAGGGGCTACTGAGGGAGTCCTGGATTAGGGGGTGTTCGGATAACCGGACTATACCTTCAGCCGGACTCCTGGACTATGAAGATACAAGATTGAAGAGTCCGTCCCGTGTCCGGAAGGGACTCTCCTTGGCGTGGAAGGCAAGCTTGGTGATACGGATATGAAGATCTCCTACCATTGTAACCGAATTTGTGTAACCCTAACCCTCTCCGGTGTCTATATAAACCGGAGGGTTTTAGTCTGTAGGACAACATACACATCAACAATCATACCATAGGCTAGCTTCTACGGTTTAGCCTCCTCGATCTCGTGGTAGATCTACTCTTGTACTACCCATATCATCAATATTAATCAAGCAGGACGTAGGGTTTTACCTCCATCGAGAGGGCCCGAACCTGGGTAAAACTTCGTGTCCCTTGTCTCCTGTTACCATCCGGCCTAGACGCACAGTTCGGGACCCCCTACCCGAGATCCGCCGGTTTTGACACCGAAAGAACCCATCTCAGATTTCATGGTCTTAAGCCATTTCGCGGAATCTGGGCTCATCATCGCTCCCTCATAGTTCGTAGGTTCGTCATGGTCTAGTAACATGACTTCCAGAACAGGATTACCGTACCACTCTGGTGCGGATCGTACTCTGGTTGACCTACAAAGTTCGATAGTAACTTGATCTGAAGTTCCATGGTCATCATCATTAGCTTCCTCACTAATTGGTGTAGGAATCACTGGAACTAATTTCTGTGATGAACTACTTTCCAATTCGGGAGAAGGTACAGTTACCTCATCAAGTTCTACTTTCCTCCCACTCACTTCTTTCGAGACAAACTCCTTCTCTAGAAAGGATCCATTCTTAGCAACAAATATCTTGCCTTCGGATCTGTGATAGAAGGTGTACCCAATAGTTTCTTTTGGGTATCATATGAAGACGCACTTCTCCGATTTGGGTTCGAGCTTATCAGTTTGAAACTTTTTCACATAAGCATCGCAACCCCAAACTTTAAGAAACGTCAGCTTTGGTTTCTTGCCAAACCATAGTTCATCGGTGTCATCTCAACGGATTTAGATGGTGCCCTATTTAATGTGAATGCAGCTGTCTCTAATGTATTAACCCCACAATGATAGAGGTAAATCGGTAAGAGACATTGAGGGAGTCCTGGATTAGGGGGTGTTCGAGTAGCCGGACTATACCTTCAGCCGGACTCCTGGACTATGAAGATACAAGATTGAAGACTTCGTCCCGTGTCCGGATGGGACTTTCCTTGGCGTGGAAGGCAAGCTTGGCGATGCAGATATTCAAGATCTCCTACCATTGTAACCGACTTTATGTAACCCTAACCCTATCCGGTGTCTATATAAACCGGAGGGTTGTAGTCCGTAGGCAATCAACTCCATACACAACAATCATACCATAGGCTAGCTTCTAGGGTTTAGCCTCCTTGATATCGTGGTAGATCTACTCTTGTACTACCCATATCATCAATATTAATCAAGCAGGAGTAGGGTATTAGCTCCATCGAGAGGGCCCGAACCTGGGTAAAAAACATCTTGTCCCTTGTCTCCTGTTACCATCCGGCCTTGACGCACAGTTCGGGACCCCCTACCCGAGATCCGCCGGTTTTGACACCGATATTGGTGCTCTTGTTGAGAGTTCCTCTGTGTCGTCGCCTTTAGGCCCGATGGCTCCTTTGATCATCAACGACGATACGGTCCAGGGTGAAACTTTTCTCCCCGGACAGATCTTCGTCTTCGGCGGCTTCGCTCTGCGGGCCAGTTCACTCGGCCACCTGGAGCAGATCGAAAGCTACGCCCCTGGCCATCAGGTCAGGTTTGGAAGCCTAAACTACACGACTGACATCCACGGGGACTTGATCTTCGACGGATTCGAGCCACAGCCAAGCGCGCCGCACTGTCTCGATGGGCATGATATAGCTCTGCCGCCGAACAGCGCCTTGGAGGCCGCATACGCATCGGTTTCGACCATTGATTAGGAGCATACTGCGCCGATCGAGGATCAGTGGTTAGACACTGCCTCAGGGGCTGCGATCTCAGAGGCGATCGAGCTGAACTCCAGCCCCGCACTCCGCATGGCCCGTGACTCCGAGGATCCGGACTCCTCCCTGGACTCCGAACCCCCCGCGCCCTTGCCAATCGAATCCGATTGGGCGCCGATAATGGAGTTCACTGCCGCAGACATCTTTCAGCATTCGCCTTTTGGCGATATCCTAAACTCTCTTAAGTCTCTCTCTTTATCAGGAGAGCCCTGGCCGGACTATGGTCAGCGAGGGTGGGATACGGACGATAAGGAAATTCAAAGCCCACCCACCAACCACTTTGTAGCCACTGTCGACGATCGAACCGACATGCTTGACTTCAGCTCCAAAGATATCGACGGCATGGACGACGATGTAGGAGACGAACAGGAACTAGCACCTGTAGGGCTCTGGAAGGCCACCTCATCACATGACATATATATGGTGGATACTCCAAAAGATGGAGATGGCGATGGAACAGTGGGGGATGACGCCCCCAAGAAACAGCCAAAGCGTCGGCATCAACGGCGCCGCTCTAAATCCCGCCAAAGCAAAAACGGTGATTCCGGCACGGGAGATAATACTACCCCGGATAACGCTGAAGAACACCCACCTCAGCAAGATTCGGCACAGGAAGATGGAGAATCCAGCCCTCATGAGAGAGCGGCAGACTGAGAGGTCGAGGATGATAAGTATACGCCTCCCTCCGAAGACGAGGCAAGCCTCAATGACGATGAATTCGTCATACCATCAGACCCCGCCGAACAAGAGCGTTTTAAACGCAGGCTTTTAGCCACGGCAAGCAGCCTCAAGAAAAAGCAGCAACAGCTTAAAGTTGTCCAAGATTTGCTAGCTGATAGATGGACTGAAGTCCTTACGGCCGAAGAGTATGAACTCGAACGCCCCTCCAAGAGTTACCCGAAGCGCAGGCCGCTACCCCGATCAGAGGAGGAAGCACCTAGATCACCAGCGCATGACATGGCAGACCAGCCACCTTGCGGCCACGACAGAGAGCCCCCTCGGCCCTCCACCCAAGCCATGCCCCGATGCCGCTCAACTAAGGCACGGGAAAATGGGCCTGACCTGCGAGACATACTGGAGGATAAGGCAAGACAAACAAGATCGATCTACAGATTGCGCAGGTGTCCTACAGCATGTGACAATGATCTTCACTCCGGATACAACAAATCCGGCCGGGCCGAACACAACAGACATAGCGCTTCCGAGCTACGTCGTGATATAGCCTAGTACAGAGGCGCCGCACACCCGCTATGCTTCACGAATGAAGTAATGGATCATAAAATCCCAGAGGGTTTCAAACCCGTAAACATCGAATCATACGATGGCACAACAGACCCGGTGGTATGGATCGAGGATTATCTCCTTCACATCCACATGGCACGCGGCGATGATCTACACGCCATCAAATACCTCCCGCTCAAACTTAAAGGACCGGCCCGCCATTGGCTTAACAGCTTGCCAGCAGACTCAATCGGTTCTTGGGAGAACTTGGAAGCCGCATTCCTCGACAACTTCCAGGGCACTTACATGCGACCGCCGGATGCCGACCACTTAAGCCACATAATTCAGCAGCCAGAGGAATCGGCCAGACAATTCTGGACATGGTTCCTAACAAAGAAAAACCAAATAGTCGACTGTCCGGACGTAGAGGCCCTAGCAGCCTTCAAGCATAACATCCGCAACGAGTGGCTTGCCCGGCACCTGGGACAGGAAAAGCCGAAATCCATGGCAGCCCTCACAACACTCATGACCCGCTTTTGCGTGGGAGAAGACAGTTGGCTAGCTCGCAGTAACAACTTATCAAAGAACCCTGGTAATTCGGATACCAAGGACAAAAGTGGCAGGACATGTCGGAATAAGCAAAAACGCCGCGTTAACAGCGACAACAATGAAGACACGGCAGTCAATGCCGGATTCAAAGGCTATAAATCCGGTCAACGGAAAAAGCCATTCAAAAAGAATACTCAGGGCCCGTCCAGTTTGGACCGAATACTCGATCGCTTGTGCCAGATACATGGCACCCCCGAAAGGCTAGCCAATCACACTAACAGGGATTGTTGGATGTTCAAGCAGGCAGGCAAGTTAAGGGCTGAAAACAGAGACAAGGGGCTGCACAACGACAACGAGGAGCCCAAGCCACCGAACAACAATGGACAGAAGGGCTTCCCCCACAAGTGCGGATGGTGAACATGATATACGCAACCCACATTCCCAAGCGGGAGCGGAAGCGTGTGCTACGGGACGTATACGCGATAGAGCCAGTCGCCCCAAAGTTCAACCCATGGTTCTCCTGCCCGATCACTTTTGATCGAAGGGACCATCCCACTAGCATCCGTCATGGCGGCTTCGCCGCATTGGTTCTCGACCCAATCATCGACGGATTTCATCTCACAAGAGTCCTCATGGACGGCGGCAATAGCCTGAACCTGCTTTATCAGGATACAGTGCGGAAATGGCCATAGATCCCTCAAGGATTAAGCCCACAAGAACGACCTTTAAAGGCGTTATACCAGGTGTAGAAGCCAACTGTACAGGCTTAGTAACACTTGACATGGTCTTCGGATCCCCGGACAATTTCCGAAGCAAAGAGTTAATCTTCGATATAGTCCCGTTTCGCAGTGGCTATCACGCCCTGCTCGGACGAACCGCATTTGCAAAGTTCAATGCGGTGCCGCACTACGCATATCTCAAGCTCAAGATGCCAGGCCCTTGAGGAGTAATTATGGTCAACGGAGACACCGAACGCTCCCTCCATACAGAGGAGCATACGGCGGCTCTCGCAGCGGAGGTACGAAGTAGCCTTCTCAGGCAATTCTCCAGTCCGGCCATTAAAAAGCCAGACACTGCCAAGCGCGCCCGGAGTAACCCACAGCAGGACCGCCTAGCACACTCTGAGCAAGCGTAGCAATGCGGCCCCAACCCCAGCTATCGCGACATAGCGAAACCAGTACCTCGCGTACATAACTACGCCCTTGAAATACCATGGGCACAGGGGGAAGGGGCACAATAACGGCATGCCCAGAATACGGCTTAAAACGTACTAGGGGCTGCCGGATTCTATTTTTAATTTTTTCTTACCTTCAGGACTCCATACTTCGGACAACCTGTTAGGCAATTCGACTGCCGCACAAACGATGCAAGATCCAGGGAGGCAGACAAGACATGCCGCACTATGGAACTCCCAGGTGGTCTCTGTTACGAGTGGTATACCTGATTTAAATACAATTCCGCGGCCTGCCCCCCGGTCAGGACATACTGAATAGTCCAATATCTTTTGCTTACCGCACTATTTGTATCGTTCGGCTTTGATAAATAGCCTTTATATAAACATTGCATAGCTTTTGTCTATTTTCTGCATTACTCTCTTTTATATATGTTCATTAATGACATTTTGCACCCGTACACTGTGGTACGGCAAGTACGCCAGGGGCTTCAGTACCCTTTAATATGGTGTGAGAAGTCCGTACACTTTCACAAGTGCGGCACCCCGAACTTATAGCACTATATGCATCGGCTCCGAATCATGATTTGGGTCAATAGTTGGGTTTGCCCGGCTCCTATGTTTTGGTGCCTTACGTTCCGCTATATCGGCTAAGGTAGCACTAGGAGAACCACTGCGATTGTGCCCCGGTTGAGCTGGGTTAAGCACCTTAGTGGAGAAAGCTAAAACTGACTGTCATGATGAGGCGAGAGACCGGTCACTGTTCGAGAGGTTTTTTCGAGTCCCTAAAGACTTATGCCGCTTCGAGCGAGAAGCCGGATTTGTTCGGCCAAGGCGTGGATAACGCCCCGAACTCGGTCTTCCGAACTAGGGGCTTCACCGAAATTTAAAATTATAAAGTTCTATGTCTAAGTGAGAGTGTTCAAGCATTATAGTCCGATTGCCTGGTTTGTTGTGCTGAGCGCCTCCCTCGAAGGACCCAACTATGGGAAAAAGAGCGCTCAGGTTTATCCCGAACACCCCAGCACTAGTGGCATGGGGGCAGAAGCCGACGACTGGCCATCTCTCAATTTTCTGATAAACGACCGCACAGAAAATAATATTTTAAATTCAACAAGCATTGCTTAAGCGCCTATGAACAAGTTTTCAGCGCACAGGATAAAAACGAGCAAGTTTATTCAAAAATTACATCCTTGGTACATTCATCCGCCACAAGGCGGGCACCCGCAAGAACATCCTTGTAATAGTTCTCGGGCTTGCGATGCTCCTTCCCCGGCGGTGGCCCGTCCTTCACAAGCTTCTCACCGTCCAGCTTACCCCAGTGCACCTTTGCACGGGCAAGGGCCCGACGGGCACCTTCGATGCAGATGGAGCGCTTGATGACCTCGAGCCTTGGACATGCCTCCACCAGCCGCCGCACCAGCCCGAAGTAGCTCCCAGACAGGGCCTCTCCGGGCCACAGCCGAACTATGAAGCCCTTCATGGCCTGTTCGGCCGCCTTGTGGAGCTCGACCAGCTGTTTCAGCTGGTCGCTCAAGGGCACAGGGTGTCCGGCCTCAGCATACTGAGACCAGAACACCTTCTCTGTCGAGCTGCCCTCTTCAGCTCGGTAGAATGCGGCGGCGTCAGATACGCTGCGGGGAAGATCTGTGAATGCCCCTGGAGAACTCCGGATTCGAGTAAGTAACAAGTAGTTTACTTTTATATTTCTGCTTTGCATAAAGAATGCCTTACCCGCTGCTATCTTCTTAATCTCCTCCAACTCTTGGAGGGCCTTTTGGGCTTCGGCCTTGGCAGACTTGGCAGTCTCAAGGGCTGCTGCGAGCTCGGACGCTTGGGTCTTTGACTCAAGCTCCAAACTCTCATGTTTTTTCATGAGAGCCTGAAGCTCTTGCTGCACCTCGCCGACCTGAGCCCCAAGTTTCTCTCGCTCGGTGCGCTCCACGGCCGTTTCTTTTCGGCCTCGGACAGCGCCTGCTTGAGGGTCGCCACCTCAGTCATGGCCCCTATAATAAGCAGTGCAATCCTGTTATTTTTTGCAATCACGCCTCTCTATAGGCACTTTTTCTGTAAGGTATTTTCTACCTTCTTTTTCCTCGAGCTGCCACTTGGCAAGGCCGAGCTCTTGCTCGGTCCGCTTGAGGTCCTGTTTCAGGACACCCACCTCCACAGTCAGTGCGGCGGTGGATAGCAGCGAAGCCTGCACACGCATATTGACTCTTTATTGTTAGACTTCTGCAAAATTTACTAGATCCTCTATTCGACTTTTCTTTCCGAACGCCAAACAGAGCATCAGGGCTACTGTCTATGCGGTTATATTTTTACATATTTTTACTTACCTCGAAGCCCGTTAGGACGCTAGCGCAAGCTTCACTCAGTCCGCTCTTGGCGGACTGAACCTTCTGGATCACCGTACTCATAATAGTACGGTGCTCCTCGTCGATGGAGGCGCCGTCAAGCACCTCGAGCAGATTGTCCGGCACCTCTGGTTGGACGGAGGCCGCCGGCTCAGAAGGCTTGCTCCTCTTGGAAGGAGTTCGCCTACCGCGGTCCGGAACTGTTGAAGATTCCGGCGCGGTGTCTGGCACAAAGCCGGACTTGGAGCCCTGGGGGGTCTTGTCCCCTTTACTCCTGGGGTCTGGGAGGTCGCCCTGTGGCTCCTCCAGGACCACCTCCTCCTGCCCCAGAGCTCGTTGCGACGCCACTTCAGTGTCGTCCGCAGTACGGGGGAGACAGCGGGTGGAACTGAGTTCACGTCCGATGAATCCAGGGAGCCACTCGACGACTCGTTGAGTTCGGCCCGGGGCAGGCTGCATAATTATGTTCGACATTAGGGAAAGTTGTGCAACAAAGGAACATCATGAGTTATTCTGATATCCGAACTTACGATTTCGCCGGACGCTTGGCCCTGTTTGGCCACTCCTCTTTGCCCTCTTCGGCGTTGGGGGCGTAGTCCGGCGGAGGGGTCTTCCTTTTCCAAGACCCCTCAGCCTCCCCCGTTGGGGCGGCCTTCCTCTTCTCTCCTCCCCCCGCTGGGGGGGGAGAGGTTTCTTCTTCCTCCTCCTCGTCTTCATGGGGGGAGTGCATCTCGGACTCTTCGGACGACGAGTCTGACACCACCATATGCCGGGAACTCTTTCGAGTCCCCGTGGCCTTCTTCTTCTTGGCCTTCTTCTCCGGCACCACATAAGGTGCCGGAACCAGCAGCTTCGCTAGTAGAGCAGGGGCTGGGTCTTCGGGCAAGGGAGCCGGACAGTTAATCGATCCGGACTCCGCCCGCCAAGCCTGTCAAAGGTAAGGGAGCTTAGATCCCGCATAGAGTCAAACTATGAAAAAACTTAACATCCTGTAAAAGGTGAAAATAGCTTACCTCGCTAGCATGACGCTGCGAGTTGTATCCGCGGTCCTCAGAAGCGGATGTGGGAGCCTCGGCGCCTTTGGTTAGCACCTTCCAGACATCTTCATACGTCGTGTCGAAGAGCCTGTTAAGGGTTTGGTGCTGCGCCGGGTTGAACTCCCACAGATTAAAGCCCCATTGTTGACACGGGAGGATCCGGCGGACGAGCATAAGCTGGACTACATTGACGAGCTTGATCGGCTTGCTCACCAGGGACTGGATGCATGTCTGCAGTCCGGTCACCTCTTTTTCATCGCCCCACGACAGACCCGTCTCTTTCCAAGACATAAGCCGTGTGGGGGGTCCGGATCGGAACTCGGGGGTTGCGATCCATTTCGTATCGCGCGGCTCGGTGATGTAAAACCACCACGATTGCCACCCCTTCAGGGTCTCCACGAAGGAGCCCTCGAGCCATAGGACATTGGCCATCTTGCCCGCCATGGCGCCTCCGCATTCCGCCTGGCTGCCGCGCACCACCTTGGGCTTGACGTTGAAGGTCTTGAGCCAGAGGCCGAAATGGGGGCGGATGCGGAGGAAGGCCTCGCACACGACGATGAACGCCGAGATGTTGAGGACAAAGTTCGGGGCCAGATCATGGAAATCCAGGCCATAGTAAAACATGAGACCCCGGACAAATGGGTGGAGTGGAAAACCCAGTCCGCAGAGGAAGTGGGGAAGGAATACTACCCTCTCATGGGGCCTTGGGGTGGGGAGAAGCTGCCCCTCCTCGGGAAGCTGGTGCGCGATGTCTTTGGACAAGTATCCGGCCTTCCTTAGCTTTTTGACATGGCCCTCCGTGACGGAGGAGACCATCCACTTGCCTCCCGCTCCGGACATTGCTGGAGAAGGTTGAGGTGGGAAGTGCGGGCTTGGGCGCTGGAGCTCGAGTGCACAGGAGATGGATAGGCAAAAGAGGAAGAAGGCGTAGGTAAAAGGGTGGATCCTTATCCCCTTATATGGGCGGATGCGGTTGTGCGTCCCCACCAGCCTACTAAAACTTGCTTGCCTCCCAAGTGCCATGATAAATGGCGCGGTTGGGTTACCCACGTCCGTATTGATGAGAATCCCGTAAAGGGGGTACACGATCTCTGCTTTGATAAGACGTGCCAAGGAAACCGCCTCGCAAAACATGCTGAGGTGGAAAAGTAAAAACGATTCGAGTAAAGGGCTTGGCCGTAGTGTGATGACGCACTGCGGAATACGTCGGCAGATTTGATTTGTGTCAATATTATTCTCCCTGTGGCAATATGTGGAAACTTATTTTGCAGAGCCGGACACTACTCTTGGTGTTTATAATCTTCTACGAAGGACTTGGAGGAGGAACCCGCCTTGCAATGCCGAAGACAATTTGCGTGCCGGACTCGTCATCATTGAAGCCTGGTTCAGGGGCTAATGAGGGAGTCCTGGATTAGGGGGTGTTCGGGTAGCCGGACTATACCTTCAGCCGGACTCCTAGACTATGAAGATACAAGATTGAAGACTTTGTCCCATGTCCGGATGGGACTTTCCTTGGCGTGGAAGGCAAGCTTGGCGATGCGGATATTCAAGATCTCCTACCATTGTAACCGACTTTAAGTAACCCTAACCCTATCCGATGTCTATATAAAACGGAGGGTTGTAGTCCGTAGGCAATCAACTCCATACACAACAATCATACCATAGGCTAGCTTCTAGGGTTTAGCCTCCTTGATCTCGTGGTAGATCTACTCTTGTACTACCCATATCATCAATATTAATCAAGCAGGAGTAGGGTATTACCTCCATCGAGAGGGCCCGAACCTGGGTAAAAAACATCTTGTCCCTTGTCTCCTGTTACCATCCGGCCTTGACGCACAGTTCGGGACCCCCTACCCGAGATCCGCCGGTTTTGACACCGACAGACATCATAGATCGCACCATATTTAATAAAGTACGGTTACGACGTTCGGACACACCATTACGCTGTGGTGTTCCAGGTGGTGTGGGTTGTGAAACTATTCCACGTTGTTTTAAATGAAGGCCGAAACTCGTAAGTCAAATATTCGCCTCTGCGATCAGATCACAGAGACTTTATTTTCTTGTGACGATGATTCTCCACTTCACTCTGAAATTCTTTGAACTTTTCAAAATAATTCAAACTTGTGTTTCATTAAGTAGATATACCTTTATTTTCTCAAATCAACTGTGAAGGTTAGAAAATAACAATACCCACCTCGAGCCTCAACACTCATCGGACCGCATACATCGATATGTATTATTTCCAATAAGTCAGTGGCTCGATCCATTGTTCCAGAGAGCGGAGTCTTAGTCATCTTGCCGATGAGGTTCATTTATTTAGGTTCAACACTAATCCCGAAGGTAGAGGGAGTATGCGATGGTGATCTTATCAACCTTGGAATCACTTCCAACACACATCGTTGCCTCGCCCTCAACTAGTCTCTGTTCATTTTGTAACTCCTGTTTCAAGTTACTAATCTTAGCAACTGAACCAGTATCAAATACCCCGGGGTTACTATGAACACTAGTAAAGTACACATCAATAACATGTATATCAAATATACCTTTCACTTTGCCATCATTCTTATCCGCCACATACTTGGGGCAGTTCCGCTTCCAGTGACCAGTCCCTTTGCAGCAGAAGCACTCAGTTTCAGGCTTAGGTCCAGAATTGGACTTCTTCTCGGGAGTAGCAACTTGCTTGCTATTCTTCTTGAAGTTCCCCTTCTTCCCTTTTCCTTTTTTCTTGAAACTAGTGGTCTTGTTAACCATCAACACTTGATGCTCCTTTTTTATTTCTACCTCCTCAAACTTTAGCATTGAGAAGAGCTAGGGAATTGTCTTTTCCATCCCTTGCATATTATAGTGCATCACGAAGTTCCAGTAACTTGGTGATAGTGACTAGAGAACTCTGTCAATCACTATCTTATGTGGAAGATTAACTCCCACTTGTTTCAAGCGATTGTAGTAATCAGACATTCTGAGCACATGCTCACTGGTTGAGCTATTCTCCTTCATCTTGTAAGCAAAGTACTTGTCAGAGGTCTCATACCTTTCGACTTGGGCATGAGTCTGAAATACCAATTTCAGCTCTTGGAACATCTTATATGCTCCGTGGCATTCAAAATGTTTTTGAAGTCCCGGTTCTAAGCCATAAAGCATGGCGCACTAAACTATCAAGTAGTCATCATACCAAGCTTGCCAAACGTTTATAACGTCTGCATCTGCTCCTGTAAAAGGTTCATGGAGCACGTCGGTAGAACCAGTCTCATGAACGCGGTCATGTAATGTCGGTCTGGGCCGCTTCATCCAACAATACTGCCAAATCAAAGTAAGATGTTGGTGGTAAGCAGTATAAATATTATCGCCCACAACTCTTTGTGTTCTACTCTTTCCGTTCTGAACACGGATGCCACTGTTTGGGAATGTTGTAGTTCAAAAAAAATCCTATGATCATGCAAGATCTAACTAGGAGATGCATAGCAGCGAGAGGGGAGAGTGTGTCCACGTACCCTCGTAGACCAAAAGTGAAAGCGTTTAGTAACGCGGTTGATGTAGTCAAGCATCATCACGATCCAACCGATCCAAGTACCGAACATACGACACCTCCGTGTTCAGCACACGTTCATCACGATGACGTCCCTCTAGCTCTTGATCTAGTAGAGGGTTGAGGGAGGGTTCCATCAGCACGACGGCGTGGTGACGGTGTTGGTGATGTGATCCGCGCAGGGCTTCTCCTAAGCACTACGACAATATGACCGAGGTGGTAAACTGTGGAGGGGGGCACCGCACACGGCTAAGACAATTGATGTTATGCCTTTGGGGTGCCCCCCGCCCCCATATATAAAGGGGGAGGAGGAGGTGGCCGGCCCAAGGGGGGCGCGCCAAGGGGGGGGAGTCCTACTTGGACTCCTACTCCAAGTAGGATTCGGCCCCCTTCCTTCCAACTAACGGAAAAGGGAAAGGGGAAAGGGGGGAGAGGGAGAAGGAAACGGGGGTCGCGGCCCCAACCATAGTCCAATTCGGTTTGGGATTGGGGGACCGCCCCACCTCTTGTGGCAGCCTCCCTCTCTCCACTATGGCCCAATAGGCCCATTAACTTTCCCGGGGGGTTCTGGTAACCTCCCGATACTCCGAAAAATTCCCCAATCTTCTCCGGAACCATTCCGGTGTCCGTATATAACCTTCCAATATATCAATCTTTACCTCCGGACCATTTCGAGACTCCTCGTCGTTTCCGTGATCTCATCCCAGACTCCGAACAAACTTCGATCACCAAAACACATAACTCATAATACAAATCATCATCGAACGTTAAGCGTGCAGACCCTACGGGTTCGAGAACTATGTAGACATGACCGAGACACATCTCTGGTCAATAACCAATAGTGGAACCTGGATTCTCATATTGGCTCCTACATTTTCTACATAGATCTTTATCGGTCAAACCACATAACAACATACGTCATTCCCTTTGTCATTGGTATGTTACTTGCCCGAGATTCGATCGTCGGTATCATCATACCTAGTTAAATCTCATTACCGGCAAGTCTCTTTACTCATTTCATAATGCATCATCCCATAACTAACTCATTAGTCACATTGCTTGCAAGGCTTATAGTGATGTGCATTACCGAGAGGGCCCAGAGATACCTCTCCGATACTCGGAGTGACAAATCCTAATCTCGATCTATGCCAACTCAACAAACACCATTGGAGACACCTGTAGAGCATCTTTATAATCACCCAGTTATGTTGTGACGTTTGATAGCACACAAAGTGTTCCTTCGGTATTCGGGAGTTGCACAATCTCATAGTGAGAGGAACATGTATATGTCATGAAGGAAGCAATATCAATAAAACTAAACGATCATTATGCCAAGCTAACGGATGGGTCTTGTCCATCACATCATTCTCTAATGATGTGATCCCGTTCATCAAATGAGTTCACATGTCTATGGTTAGGAAACTTAACCATCTTGGATTAACGAGCTAGTCAAGTAGAGGCATACTAGGGACACTCTATTTGTCTATGTATTCACACATGTACTAAGTTTTAGGTTAATACAATTCTAGCATGAATAATAAACATTTATCATGATATAAGGAAATATAAATAACAACTTTATTATTGCCTCTAGGGCATATTTCCTTAAGTTATTTTAGTACGAACTCTAGGATAGATTGATCAGAAAGAATAGCTTTGAGGTGGTTTCGTACCCTACAAACAATTCCATCTTATGTTCTCCGCTAGATAGGAACTTTGGAGTGATTCTTCATCGCACTTTGAGGGGTGGTTATCTGATCCAATTATATTAGCATTGTTGAGAGGTTGCACTAGTGAAAGTACGGACCCTAGGCCTCATTTTCAAGCATTGCAATACCATTTTTGTGCCAGTTTACTATTTGCCACCTTGCTGTTTTTATTTATTCAGATTATAAAATATATTTCTACCATCAACATTACACTTTTATTACCATCTCTTCACCAAAATAGTACACCTATACAATTTGCCATTGTATTGGGTGTGTTGGGGACACAAGAGATTTCTTGTATTTGGTTGCAGGGTCATTTGAGAGAGACCATCTTCATCCTACACCTCTAATGGATTGATAAACCTTAGGTCATCCACTTGAGGGAAAATTGCTAATGTCCTACAAAACTCTGCGCTTGGAGACCCAACACGTGTCTACAAGAATAAAGTTGCATAGTAGAGATAACATATCAATAACATGTATATCAAATATACCTTTCACTTTGCCATCCTTCTTATCTGCCAAATACTTGGGGCAGTTCTGCTTCCAGTGAACAGTCCCTTTAGAAGCACTCAGTTTCAGGCTTTGGTCCAGACTTGGGCTTCTTCCCTTGAGCAGCAACTTGCTTGTTATTCTTCTTGAAGTTCCCCTTCTTCCCTTTACCCTTTTTCTTGAAACTAGTGGTCTTGTTAACCATCAACACTTGATCCTCCTTCTTGATTTCTACCTCCATAGCCTTAAGCATTGCCAAGAGCTCGGGAATTGTCTTTCCCATCCCTTGCATGTTATAGTTCATCACGAAGCCTTTATAGCTTGGTGGTAGTGATTGAAGAACTCTGTCAATGACACTATCATCAGGAAGATTAACTCCCAGCTGAGTCAAGTGGTTATGGTACCCAGACATTCTGAGTATGTGTTCACTGACATAATTGTTCTCCTCCATTTTGTAGCTATGGAACTAGTTAGAGACTTCATATCTCTGAACTCACGCATTTGCTTGAAATATTAACTTCAACTCTTGGAACATCTCATATGCTCCATGATGTTGAAAACGTCTTTGAAGTCTCGATTCTAAGCCGTAAAGCATGGCACACTAAACTATCGAGTAGTCATCAGCTTTAGTCTGCCAGACGTTCATAACGTCCGGAGTTGCTCTTGTAGTGGGTCTTGCACCTAGCGGTGCTTCTAGGATGTAATTCTTCTGTGCAGCAATGATGATAATCCTTAAGTTACGGACCCAGTTCGTGTAGTTGCTACCATCATCTTTCAACTTAGCTTTTTCTAGGAACACATTAAAATTCAAGGGAACGGTAGCATGGGCCATTGATCTACAACAACATAGATATGCAAAAACTATCAGGGCTAAGTTCATGATAAATTTAAGTTCAATTAATCATATTACTTAAGAATTCCCACTTAGATAGACATCCCTCTAGTCATCTAATGATCACGTGATCCATATCAACTAAACCATGTCCGATCATCACGTGAGATGGAGTAGTTTTCAATGGTGAACATCTCTATGTTGATCATATCTACTATATGATCAACATTCGACCTTTCAGTCTCAATGTTCCGAGGCCATATCTGCATATGCTAGGTTCGTCAAGTTTAACCTGAGTATTCTACACGTGCAAAACTGTCTTACACATGTTGTATGTGAATGTAGAGCTTATCACACCCGATCATCACGTGGTGTCTTGGCACGACGAATTGTAGCAACGGTGCATACTCAGGGAGAACACTTATACCTTGAAATTTAGTGAGGGATCATCTAGTAATGCTACTGCCGTACTAAGAAAAATAAGATACATAAAAGATAAACATCACATGCAATCAAAATATGTGACATGATATGGCCATCATCATCTTGTGCCTTTGATCTCCATCTCCAAAGCACTGTCATGATCTCCATCATCACCGGTGTGGGAGTCCTGGATTAAGGGGTCCTCTGTTGTCCGCGCTGTGTGATATGGGACGGAATGACGGGCCGTGAAGATACAAGGTAGAAGGCCTTCCCCCATGTCCGGATAGGACTCTCCTTTGCGTGGATGGCAAGATTAGTGTCCGGATGAATAGTTTCCTTCCCCTGTAAACCAACTCTGTACAACTCTATTTAAACTAGAGGGGTTAGTCCATAGAAGCTATCAGAATTCATATAGGCTAGACATCTAGGGTTTAGCCATTAGGATCTCCAAGTAGATTGACTCTTGTAAGCCCTATACTCATCAAATACAATCAAGCAGGACGTAGGGTTTTACCTCCATTAAGAGGGCCCGAACCTGGGTAAACATTGTGTTCCCTGTGTTCCTTGTTACCTTCGATCCTCAGACGCATAGTTTGGAACCCCCTACCCGAGATCGGCCGGTTTTGACACCGACATTGGTGCTTTCATTAAGAGTTTCACTGTGTCGTCAGCAGAAAGTTTGATGGCTCGTTCAATCGACAACAACGGTGCTGTCTTTGGGGAAACTTTTCTCCCTGGTCAGCTTTTCATGTTTGGCGGCTTCACTCTGCGGGCCAATTCGATTGGTCACCTTGAACAGATTGATAGCTACGCCCCTGGTCATCAGATCAGATTCGGGAGCCTAAATTACGTCGCTGATATCCGAGGAGACTTGATCTTCGACGGGTTCACGGCCTCGGCCACTACTCCTCATCTCCAGGAAGGAAACCCATTGGATTCATCATCCGACACTGTCCAAAGACCAACCATCATCCATGCCCTAGCCCTAGATCCAGGGCAGGCCACCTCATCCGAAGATGGGAGTTTTAAACCCACCAGACTCGATTCAACTGCGGAGCCCTTTGCCGGAGATCCAGAGGTGGCCACATCTTCGACAAGCCTAGAATCAAGCAGGACTCTCCCTATTGTCGGAGAACCAGACTCGCCCCTGCAGGCTAGCTCCGAACTATCAAGAACTTCTCCCATCAAGCATAGTCAGGTGTCATGTACCATGCCCTGCTCCGCGGGACGTCAGTTCCTCATCCGGCCTTCACTCTTAAATGAGGCCTCGGACTTAATGCGATCTCTCACTATTACAGAAGTGTCACCTCCTAACTACACCCAGCCCGGACTAGGGGCTGCGAGCGGGGAATTTTGCGTCCCACCCACCACCCACTTAATAGCCACCGTCGAGGACTTGACCGACATGCTAGATTATGCCTCCGAAGACATTGACGGTATGGACGATGATGCTTGAGATGAGCCAAGACAGAATCTACCCATCACCGGGTGTTAGACGGCCACCTCCACATATGATGTGTACATGGTGGATACACCTAAAAAGGACGATGACAACGACGGTAGCAAGGACCCAATTGAGGACAAGCCTACCGAGGCACCACCAAAACATCGACGTCAGCGGCGCCGCTCAAAGTTGCGTCATGAAAAGGAAAGTAATACTGGCACCGGAGACAATGACACTCCGGAGAATGCCGAAGACTCTGACCACCCCATCGAGCCCGCCATAGAGCAGGATGATCGGGAAGACGAACAATTCAACCCAGACGAACTTGCCGAGAATGAGGATTTGAAGGATAGTAACTATCTACCGACCACCAAAGAGGAAGTCAGCCTCGGAGATGAAGATTTCATCGTGCCAGAGGAACCCCTCGAGAAGGAATGCTTCAAGCGACAGCTCATCGCAACTCCGAGGAGCCTAAAAAAGAAACAACAACAGCCTCAGGCCGAACAGGATACGCTCAATGACAGATGGACCCAGGTCCTAGCGGCCGAGGAGTATGGCCTCGAACGCTCAATAAAGAGTTATCCTAAGTGTCGGCTACTGCCACAATTCGATGATGAGGCCCTTGAGCCAATACCATCAAGATATAACCGCGCTGATGAACCAGACCGACCACCGCGTGGGCGAGATAAAGCGGCTGCTTACGCCGAACACCAGCCCACACCACACAACCATCGAGGCAAGGTGGTAGCGGCTCTAGGATACTCCTACGACTTACGCTAGGACCTGGACAATAGAGCTGGAAAGGCTAGATCAATTTATGGATCAAGGGGGCATACCCCAACACGAGATGACGGTAATCAAGCTTGGCGCGATAGGCATAACCTCACCCGGGCCGAAAAACGAACACGGATGTCATCCGAACTCCATCGTGACGTTGCCCAATACAGAGGCACCGCACACCCCTTATGCTTTACCGATGAGGTAATGCAGCACCAATTTCCAGAAGGGTTCAAACCCGTAAACATTGAAGCATACGATGTGTCGGATTTCGGGTTCCGGCAGACCCTTGAGGTTCGAACACTGGGGTGCGCACGGAGATTTCGCCTCCTACCTACCTGCACCCCCCACCATGCTAGGATCTAAAACTACGGAAAGAACAACACAAGAAACACAAGGTTTATACTGGTTTGGGCCACCGTTGTGGTGTAATACCCTACTCCAGTGTGTGGTGTGGTGGATTGCCTCTTGGGCTGATGATGATGAACAATACAAGGAAGAACAGCCTCGCGAGGGTCTGTTCTTGGCTGGGGCGATGAACCGCTGGGAGGAGTTCAGCCACCTTTCTCTCTCTCTCTCTCTCAACCAACCGACCGAAAAACCCCTCAGCCCCTGCGGGTGGCTGGTCCTATTTATAGAGGCCCTGGTCCTCTTCCCAAATATCGAGCGGGAAGGGAGCCAACAATGGCAGGCTAATTTTGAAGGGGGATAGCAAGTATCAGCTATCCTGACAAAAGTAGTCTTCGCCTGCGCAAAGCTCTGGTGATGACGCCGTCTTGGGCTCCACGGTGACCTCTGTCTCGTAGTCCTCCTGGTCTTGGTCTCATTGCACCGAAATGGCAACCTTTGCCTGATGCCTCGATACTCCGCGGCTGCGCTTGCCCCCTTTGCACCAAAGAGGAAAGGAGGACGCTGCGCGGGCTGGCACCCGCCTGGCGCGCTGAGTCGTCATGGCTTGCGTCACGGGCACCTCATGAGGTACCCCGCCTTGATCTCTCCGCCTCCTCGTGAGCCAGCCTGACGAGGCCGTGCCTGAGGAAGCTCCGCGTCATCCGCCCCGCGAGGCTTGGCCCCTCGCGAGGGTCTTGGGTTTGTAATGGTGAAGATGGGTCATGCTGGGGCCCCCTTTGAGCCACGCCGCAGGCTGCAGGCAGGCAAGTCTGGGGACCCCCGTTCCCAGAACACCGACAGTAGCCCCCGTGCCCAAGGCGCGCCCGGACTTGGCCGTGCAGGGAGGCAGAAGGGCAAGAGCGAAGTGTCGTGGGCCCTAACAGCCTGCGGCCTTGGGCGCCGCGTGGCGGTTGATTGGACATGGGCGGCACTGTTCCCCCACGCCCTCCTTATCTTGCGCCATGCTAGGTGGACCCATAGTTGTACATAGCCGTTCCCCTTTTTGGTTGCTCGTGCGCCCTCTGTCCTTCCTCCGCTCGAACTCCGATTTCCGTTCTCAACTCAATCTTGAACCTTCCTCCCCCCTTCCCATCGCCATGGCTCCGACGAAGAAGGGAAGAGGGAAGAAATACGTGTCTCCGCCTTGCCCGCCACCGTTGGCGGCCCCCGCCGAGGGCTTGGGCAAGGTCAGCTTGGCTCTGGCCACCATCTTCAATGAATGTGGGAGGACGACGGCCTGGCCCGCGTCCCACTTCTCCATCGACAGGACAGCCACCAAGGTCCCGTATCTTGCCGATGCCCTGTGGGCGGGTCTGGTTCCTCCCTTTTCTTATTTCTTCAACACCGTGCTTTCCCACTATCAGATCCACATGATGCATCTGGGTCCTGAATCCATCACCCTCCTTTTGGTCTTCGCCTTTGTTTGCGAAGCTATGGTGGGCATCACTCCTTCGGTTGCCTTGCCGCGCCACTTCTTCTCGTTGCATCTTGTCGACCCTACCCAATGCTGGGCTTGCGTGAGCTTCGTTGCCGCGTCTGAGACTGCGGCCTCTGGGATTGACTTCAAGCTCCCCCTGCCCGCGGTTGGGTTCCACGAGCGGTGGCTGTATGTAGACGCAGGGGTGCCCAGCCCCCTGCTACCGGAGCCGACCTCGCCTGCTGTCCCCAATTCGGGCTGGGGCCAGGAGACGCTTGAGAGCCCCCGGCTCGTCTTCGTCTGGCGCCGCTTCGCGCTCTTGAGGTCGCTTGGCGTGACAGCGCCCAAGGTGGTGAAGGAGTTCCTGCTATGCCGCGTTGCCCCTCTTCAATGCCACTCTCGCCGGATGTGGGCCTTCCGTGGGCGCGAGGATCGTATAAGGCTCCAGGAAGAGGACCTGGCTCCTAAGGTGCTGAGGACGGCGCTCTTGACCCTGGCTGGGGACCCCAACCCCGGCAGCGTCCGGCAGGGAGGGGCCTTGCTGTACCTCTGCCAGAGCAGGGGCGACTTTGTGAAGCAGATGCCTGTCTTTGATGAGTGGGGCCGCGCCCCGCCGGCCTTCAGGGGCCTCGCGAGAACCCAGTGGTGGTGACTACCCTTCCAGTCGGCCAAGGCGACTCATCCTCGAGTGGCGGAGCAGGGAAGCACGAGGTGCCAGAGGCCGAGCGGGCTCCCGGCGCAGTGACAACCCCGGGCAAGGCTCAAGAGGAAGCAGCTCTTGGGGCCCGTGCCGCTGCGGCTAAGGGTGACGAGCAACTGCCCTCAGTGCCTGCGACTGGGGCCCCTGAGGCTCCAGCTGCTTCTCTTGGGGAGGCGATTGGCAGCGCACATCAGGTAGGTGCCCCTGCCGTAGATCGCCTTGACGCTCCGTCTTCGTCGAAGGTTGATCCATGCGCCCAACTCTTGGGCCGGTTCCGCGTGGACTTTGGGGCTCTCTGGAAGAGAAGGGAAGCCCTGGGCGACGATTACCCTTGTCGCCTGTTGAAGCATAGGAAGTACTTCGCCACTGATGAGTGAGCCTTCTCCTTTCCCAGCTCCCGATCCTTCTGTTACTTGTACTAACCCTTGCTCCGCAGGCCTCTTCCAGCCGAGCATGCGGAGACGGCTGAGGAGCCGTCCCCTTTGGTTTCGCCCCCTCCACTGTCCTCGAGCGCTCCGAGCAGCGGAGCCCTTGTGGTGAGGGCGACCGAAGAGGCGAACCATCCCGAGGCGTATCGCGGCCCTACGCACCTCGCGATCCTCCTTCGCGGGCCTTCTCGTGGCATAGCCAGCTTGCCATGGGCTTCTCGCCTGCTCGTGGACTGCGATTGGCTGAGGCGCTTCCTGCGCTCTTCTCCTGAGGACGGGCAGGCCCCAGGCCGGGCTTCTGATGCGGCGTGCCCAGCCATCGCGAGGGTGCCAGCCCCCAGCCCCCAGCCCGGAGGGGGAGTGCTGACTCGCGGCCCCCGGCGCTTGCTTGGGGCAGATGATGGTGTGGAAGACGTGCTCGAGCACACTCGGGAGCGTCGCGCTCTCCGCCAAGGATTCTTTCGAAGGGCGACTAACGCAGTGAGCCTGCTTGGTGAGGAGCTTGCTGATGAAGACGCGCGCCTTGAGGCCGAGGGCCTGCGCCTGGCTACAGAGAGGCGCGAGCTGGAGGGTACCATCGCCCTTGCGCGCCATTGGCGTGATCTTGATGAAGCAGAGGCCAAGGCGTCGTTGGTGGCCTCTCGGGAGGCCCGGTCTCGGGCCGCTGAGGAGTCTCGGGAAGCTGACCGGCGGCGTACGGCTGCGGAGGAACGGGCTCGGGAGCTCCTGGCCTGGTGCCACTCGCTGGAGGAGCAGGTGGAGCTGCGCGAGGCAGCCCTCGCGTTGATGAAGGTGGCCTCTAGCGACTTAGCAGAGCTCTAGAAGCGTGAGGAGGCGCTGACGCTGGAAGCCGCCAAACGTACCCGCGAGTACGAGCGCCTGGAGACGAGGGAGCGCTTTGTGACGTAGGCGGAGGACGATGTCGCTGCACAGGAAGCCCGTGTCCTGGAGGAGGTCGGACGTCGGGTGGCGATGGCGCATTTGAACCTCGAGCACGAGTTCGAGGAGAAACTGGGGTTGATCCGGGCCGAAGCTGAAGGCAGGACTGCCGCCTTGAGGGCCAAGCTGGAGGAGGTGACGCGGCGGGCCGATGCTTCCCGGGCCGCCCTTGAGGTGGCGCAAGGTGAGCTAACCACTTCCCAGGCCGAGGTGCTCCTTCTTCGCCAGCGGGTGGAGGAGGCTGAGGCCATCGCGCGCCAGAATGCGGACGAGATACGTCAGCGGCGGATCCTGGAGCATGAGCATGGCCCCATGCTCACCACGCTCCGGGAGAGAGCCAATGCGGCCTTGGGCAACATCTGCGAGGAGGCCGTCGGCGAGCCGCATGTAGTCAACTATGCTGGCAATCTTCAGTTCTTCACTGACTTGGTGACGCAGCTGGATGCGCGGTCGATCAGGGCTGACAAGTTGGTGGAGGAGAGGAGCCGCGCCCTGCTCAAGCGCGCCTTTTCTCGCGTCTTCAGCCACCTCCGGAACATGTATCCCCACTTTGATTTTGATGCCACCATCGCCCCAGTCCCCCAGGCCGTCCGAGGCGAGCTGGCGCACAGGGTGGAAGACAATGTGGACGCTCTTATCGGGGCCTTCGCCTCGGACAACGACGACATGATTGTGGCAGCTGATGAGGGCGGCGTGATGGACGGCTCCGACGCCGCTGGCGGCAACGCGAACAACGATGGCGAGTTCAGCGACGACATCAACGGCTCTGGTGGTGCTCCTGAGGACGCATTGGGGGATTCATCCGACTGATTGTGTATCATTCCTGCTTCCTTACCCTGCATGAATAGAACTCAGGTTTTGGCCCGATAGCTGTGAGAGCATTTTGGAGGGGGAGCCCCTCATGTAAAACTTGTGTTTATCGTATCAGTAGAAGCTACATCGCCCATGCACCCGCGCCAAGTGGCTGGCTTAAGCGACGCGCTGGTCGGCTAGTTTACCTTGCCCTGAGGCAGCCCGCGGGGGGTTGTGGTGTCCTGAGTGTCCCCTGATTGAATCCTTAGGATCTGCAGTAAAACACCCTCCTGAGAGGACGCGGCGGCGGCAGTCTGGGCTGCGCGCAAGCTAGGCCTGACCCGGCTCGCGAGGGGCTCGCGATGGGAGGCGGCTGAGGCGAAGTGGTAACCAAAACGCGAGAAATTGCTCGAACGAGACTAAGCACCCCTTCCTCGAACACACGCAAATCTCAAATTCGAATCCAAATTGAATCCAGCGGGGGAAAGTGACAACCAAGGGGAAGAGCAACGAAAGCAAACAAAAGGCCGTGTCCGGCAACTAGTCTAGTCTTGGACGTCTTCTCACCAGCGCGGAGCTAAGTGCTACCACTGGGCGTGGGAGGGAGCCCCAGGGCCTAAGGCTGGCACCCCTGAGACTCCGGGGCGTGTATAGCCCCACTCATTATTACGTGAGAGTGTCACGGGGCGGCGAGCTTCACATGCACTGGGCCTTCTTCACAGGGACTGGCCTTGCTTCATATCGCCAGATGAGGGCCCCGCCTTGCGCCACACTCTAGTGCCATCAACGACGACCGGAAACCAGGACACCACCGATGGGGTAGAGCGGTCGCCAGCGGTTCCCCCGACGACCACGGGTCCTCCACCGGGGGCAGGCCCTGGGGCACCTCCCCAGCGGAGGGCCTACCTCCTGAGAACACCTTGCTCCGAATGCCGCGGTGGTGATGTCGAATCCCTGCCCCTCTCCTGCAGCCCCCTGCGGCCTCCTCCCGAGGGGTAGGAGACTGTGGGAGCGGGGCAGCTGCCCGCTGTGGCAACCTGCACCTCCTGCGATCCATGGTTAGTGTATGTCTGCTGAAGAATTAGCGGTACCCGATAATCGTTGCCTCCAGCATGTCCAGCGGGACTGTCCCGAGACTCCTGGAAGGGCTCAGCTTCTGGCGCCTCGTCCCCCCAGCTTGGGCTGAGGAGCGAGACTGGTTTGCCCTTGTGTGGGTGTCCTTGGTCCATCATGAGGGGCACGTATTCCTCTGGCGCCGTCATCCCGAAGGCCCCGCCGTAGTGCTCTGCGTGCCACGCGGTCCTGCCTGACGCGCCTACCATGGGTTGGCAGCGCGGCTGTCCACTGGGGCCGCGGGTCGCGTCGAGTCCTTCTTCTTCGCGGACCAGGAGCGGGGGCAGCGCCGCCGCCGGTCCGGTGCTGACAGCCTCACTGGTGTTGGAGCAGCCTTCGAGCCCGCGGGTGCGTGCGGAGCCCCCGCGCGGGCCGCTCTGGGCTTGAGATGGGAGCTGGGTGCAGAAGGGGTGAGCCCCCGAGGCGGCGAAGCCCAGGAGCTCAGCCACCCGCTCCAGCAGCACGTCGCGGCCGCCCTCCAGCAGTCTGCACTGCAGCAGCTCTCGGGCCACGGTGAGCGCGGCCCTCGAGTTCGCTTGCTCCCGGCGGGTGTACAGTGTCGTGGTCGCGACGTGATTGGAGGCCCTTGCTGCCGACCGCGCCTGCTGTGGTGTGAGAGCTGTCGAAGCCTGTCTGCGTCGCCCACGGCCCGCAGCGCCCTGCGGACCGCGAGCTGCCTGGGGCACGGGGTCGCCCGAGGCGAGCGGCTCTGTGCGGGCGGGCCATGCCGCCCATGGGTCTGGGTTGCCCGCCTGGTCGCCGGACATGGTGACGACAACGCGATGGGGCACGAAGCGGTAGAAGGTGGATTCCGGCGCACCCCTACCTGGCACGCCAAATGTCGGATTTCGGGTTCCGGCAGACCCTTGAGGTTCGAACACTGGGGTGCGCATGGAGATTTCGCCTCCTACCTACTTGCACCCCCCACCATGCTAGGATCTAAAACTACGGAAAGAACAACGCAAGAGACACAAGGTTTATATTGGTTCGGGCCACCATTGTGGTGTAATACCCTACTCCAGTGTGTGGTGTGGTGGATTGCCTCTTGGGCTGATGATGATGAACAATACAAGGAAGAACAGCCTCGCGAGGGTCTGTTCTTGGCTGGGGCGATGAACCGCTGGGAGGAGTTCAGCCACCTTTCTCTCTCTCTCTCTCTCTCTCAACCAACCGACCGAAAAACCCCTTAGCCCCTGCGGGTGTCTGGTCCTATTTATAGAGGCCCTGGTCCTCTTCCCAAATATCAAGCGGGAAGGGAGCCAACAATGGCAGGCTAATTTGAAGGGGGACAGCAAGTATCAGCTATCCTGACAAAAGTAGTCTTCGCCTCCGCAAACCTCTGGTGATGACGCCGTCTTGGGCTCCACGGTGACCTCCATCTCGTAGTCCTCCTGGTCTTGGTCTCGTTGCACCGAAATGGCAACCTTTGCCTGATGCCTCGGTACTCCGCGGCTGCGCTTGCCCCCTTTGCACCAAAGAGGAAAGGAGGACGCTACGCGGGCTGGCACCCGCCTGGCGCCCTGAGTTGTCATGGCTTGCGTCACGGGCACCTCGTGAGGTACCCCGCCTTGATCTCTCCGCCTCCTCGTGAGCCAGCCTGGCGAGGTCATGCCTGAGGAAGCTCCGCGTCGTCCGCCCTGCGAGGCTTGGCCCCTCGCGAGGGTCTTGGGTTTGTGTTGGTGAAGATGGGCCGTGCTGGGCCCCCCTTTGAGCCACGCCGCAGGCCGCAGGCAGGCAAGTCTGGGGACCCCCGTTCCCAGAACGCCGACACGATGGAACGACGGGTCCCGCGGTATGGATCAAAGATTTCCTTCTCCATATTCACATGCCTCGCGGTGACGATCTCCACGCCATCAAATACCTCCCCCTAAACCTGAAAGGACCAGCACGACACTGGTTAAACAACATCCCAGAAAACTCCATTTGTAACTGGGAAGATTTGGAGGACGCCTTTCGAGACAACTTCCAAGGTACCTATGCCCGGCCTCCGGATGCCGACGACCTCAGTCATATAGTCCAGCAACCCGGAGAGTCAGCCCGCAAGCTCTAGACTAGGTTCTTAATTAAAAAGAACCAAACCATCGACTATCCGGATGCCGAAGCCCTCATGGCCTTTAAACATAGTGTCCGCGACAAGTGGCTTGCCCGACACCTCGGACAGGAAAAGCCGAAATCTATGGCAGCCCTTACTGTTGTCGGCGTTCTGGGAACGGGGGTCCCCAGACTTGCATGCCTTCGGCCCACGGTGTGGCGGAGCCAGCAGGCCATGCGGCCCATCTTCACCAACAAGGAACCCAAGACCCTTGCGAGGGTCCAAGCCTCGCGAGGCGGACAACGCAAGACCTCCTCCCGAGCGGCCTAGTCAGGCAGGCTCGCAAGGGGCGGAGATATCAAGGCGAGGCGAACCTCACTAGGCTCTCGTGACGTGAGCCATGACGATCGACACCAGGCGGGCGCCAGCGCGTGCAGCGTCCTTGTTTCCTCTTTGGTGCAAAGGACGCAAGCGCAACCACGGAGTACCAAGGCATCAGGCAAAGGTTGACATTTCGGTGCAACAAGACCAAGACCATGGACTGCAAGACGGAGGTCATCGTAGAGCCCAAGACGGCGTCACCACCAGAGCCTTTCACAGGCGAAGACCGCTTTTGTCAAGATAGCTTGTACTAGCCGTCCCCCTTCAAATTAGCCCGCCATTGTTGGCTCCCTTCCCGCTCGATATTTGGGAAGAGGACCATGGCCTCTATAAATAGGACTAGCCACCACCATAGTAGGGAGATCGAAGGAGACCCAGAGGGCTCATCAGACCCCGAGATACACACAAGTCCGAAAGCACAAGAACACCTCAACCTCAGGAGGCTGTTCTTCCCCTTGTATTGTTCATCATTAGCCCAAGAGGCAATCCACCACCACCACACTGGAGTAGGGTATTACACCACAACGGTGGCCCAAACCAGTATAAACCCCGTGTCTTTCCGTGTTGTGAGTTTGTCGAGTCCGTCTGCAAGATCTTAGCGAGCTAGAGCGTAGATCGATAGGAGGGAAAGACTTCGCGTGCACCCCAGTGTTCGAACCTTAAGGGTTAGCCCGAGCCCCACATCCGACATTTGGCGCGCCAGGTAGGGGTGCACCGTAGTTTCCCTTCCGTCGGTTCGTTGCTCCATCGCTCCGTCGTCTCCATGGCGGACGCTCGCCGTGCTCGAGCTGAGCGTCGGGCTGCCCTCACCGCCCGCGTCGCTCAGACGGCCCCCGTCGGCGGGCTGCCTCGTCGTTCTCCGTCTCCCGCCGCCAACGCTGCCACCGGCCTGGTGGGGAATGAGCAGCAGGCATCCTCGCAACATCCTTCGGTGTGGCAGGACGGCCGCACCGTTACTCCATCACTCATCCCTGCTGGGTCCTCGTCCCATGTGCACCGCGCTCCCATGGAGGCACGGGCCGCCCTCATCATGGCGAACAAGCTCCTGCGTTACCGCCCCGTCGACGACCTCTACGAGGAGTGGCTCGACCGCGTTGCCGATCTCGTCCGGGCCGCAGGGGGCTCTCCGACGCCGTCACACTCTCTGCCTCCCCCTCAACCAGCCGCGGGCGACGGGGCTCATGGCGTGCCTTCACCGCCTCGACCCCAAGACGGTTGCTTGGCACCAAGGCGCGCGCCTCCACGGCGTGATTCACCATGTCCGGCGCCCGCGTGTGAAGAAAGTAGCTGCCAAGAAATCCCGTGGCCGCGAGAAGCTGCACCGGCGCTCCCCGCGCCACCTCGCCAAGACCGCGGCCGCCTGTAGTGGCGCAGCGCGGACCTCGCCAAGATCAAACTCTGCCTCAGAAGCGGGCCCCGGTGACCACGGCTAGCTGCCGTGCCTTCACCCCTGAACTGCGTAGCGTCGCCTGGCCAGGCAAGTTCGAGCCAAATCTACCTCCTCGATACGACGGCACCGCCGACTCCACGGAGTTCCTGCAGCTCTATGAGTTGAGCATCAAAGCGGCCAACGGCGACGAAAAAGTCATGGCGAACTGGTTTCCCATGGCTCTCAAGGATGGGGCCCGCTCCTGGCTCCTGAACCTACAGCACGGCTCGATCTCCTCCTAGGACGAGATGCGTGACCGCTTCGTCGCCAACTTCCAAGGCACTCACGACCGCCCACCGGCCGCGGGCGATCTACGCCGCATCAAGCAACATCTAGGAGAGACCCTCCAGAAGTACATCCAGCGCTTCAACAACACCCGCCTCAAGATTCCCAAGGTCATGGACGAAGCCATCATCTCCGCATTCTCAGACGGCGTCCGTGACGTCAAGATGAAGGAAGAGTTGGCTATCCACGAGGAGCTTTGCACATCTCAGGAGTTGTTCAACCTGGCGACCAAGTGCGCAAGAGCTGAGGAGGGGCGCCTCTCTCTCTCCTTGAGCTACCAGCTGCAGGAGTGGAGGAGAAGAAGGCCAAGGCCAAGGACGTGAAGCGCAAAGAGGCAGTAGTGCTCGCAGCAGAGCCCGACACCAAGCAAGGCCGAGATCAGCCCGAGTCATCCAAGAACGGTCGTGCATTCTGCGCCTTCCACAACCTGAACACCCACAACACCAGCGACTGTCAAGAGCTCAGAGCCATATGGGAAGGACGCTTCCGTCGACACCCTGAGCACAACGACCGGGGATACGGCCATGGAGGAGGACGCGGAGGCGGATGCTGGGATGACCGTGGCCCGCGCGAGGAGTGGCGTGACCGGCCTCGTGAGGACCGCTGGCAGGACCAACCTCGCGAGGGCGCCTGGAGGGACCCGCCTCGTGAGGATCGCCCCTAGGGCAACGCCGGTCTTCCCCCGTTGCCGCCACCGAGAAGGAACGACGACCACCACTAGGACGAGGGGGCTGGGGGCTTCTAGGAGCCGTGTGCGGTCGCTTGCATCTTGGGCGATGCTCAGGACCCAGCCTCTCAGCGCATCTTCAAATAGTTCGCTCGCGAGGTGAACGCGGCGCTCCCCATGCTCGAGGCCACGCGTCCGCTCAGGTGGTCCCAATGCGCCATCACCTTCAACTCGGTCGACCAGCTCAAGTGCGCAGCCACCGCTGGAACACTCCCTATGCTGTGGTCCCCAGTCATCAGCAATGTGCAAGTCACCAAGACTCTCATCGACGGCGGCGCAGGGCTCAACATCTTATCCGTCGACACGTTCGACAACCTCCAAGTGCCCTATGAGTAGCTCCAGCCAACCAAGCCCTTCTCAGGAGTGACTGACGGTTACACCACACCGATAGGGCAGGTCCGCCTGCCTGTCACCTTCGGGGAGCGCAAGAACTACCGCACCGAGCTCATCGACTTCTACATCACGCACATCCGCCTGCCGAACAATGCCATCCTTGGGTATCCAGCCCTGGCCAAGTTCATGGTAGTCACTCACCACGGCTACAACATTCTCAAAATGCCTAGAAGCGGGGGAATCATCACGGTCCCATGTGAAGAAAGGGATGCGGTGTGCTCCCTTGAGCGCGCCTTCCAAGCCGCAGCAATCGACAACCCTGACAGCAGAAGTGAAGGCCCTCCGGAGACCATCCCCAAGAAGAAGCTGCCACGCCGTGCAGGACCCCAAGAAGATAGCGTCGCGTCAGGAGCCTCGTCAGGATCAGCACCCGCTCCAGGAGAGCCTCCCTCCACTGCATAGGAAAGCGCACCCAGCGCCCTCCTCAGGCAGGACTCTGGGGCTCTCTCCTGGAGAGCTTCAGACCTTGCCAACCTCATGAGGGAGGCATTTGGGCACCACTTGGAAGCGTGCTTCACGGCACACTTTCCTCAGGAGAGCACAGGGCAAGGAGTGCCCACCACCCAGGAGTTCATCACCAAGACCACCCAAGAGCTACAAGACGCGAGAGCCATGTGCAGCGACAGCCGCTCACTGAGCGCGGCTCACCATCCAGGCAAGGGTGCTGAACTACGCGTCTACATCGACATCCCAGGGCTCAACAGGGCCGCATCCCAGAAACGCTTATGACCATCACGTGCGGGCCGCTGTGAGGGTCCACCACACAGCTATGTTCGCATGCCCTTTGGCTTGCTGAGCGTGGCGTCGGCCTATCAGCGCAACGTGCGGCAAGTCCTGGCGGCTCAGGAGGCCAGATTCCATGCCGTTCTGGAGGAGATGGGGACGGTCTTCAGGGAACCTCCTGAGCCCCCAGAGCCTGCCGAGGCTCAGGGTCCCGGTGGCTCATGAGGAGCCATTCCTTCAACACGTGGCTTCAGCTGCACCAACTCTACTTCATCTATAGAACCAGGTGACATCTTCCAAGTTCATTTAAGCTGAAATCGCCCCTCGGGCTGCATTATTCCTAGGCCACATGGGTCCGTCCCTATGGCATGTATCCCTTTTGCCTATGTCTTTAGCTTACCTTGTTGGGGGCGCCCCTCAGGCTGCATCATCCCCATGCCGCTCGGGCCGGGCCCGGTGGCATGTATCTTCGTGCATTTACCTAAGTCAATATGATCTTCATGCTTAACCTGCCCACTGCTATCACCTGCTCGATCATCGCCTCCCTCGGGGCCTCTACACAAGCACGACGCTGGTGCATGGGTCCGTCCCTTCCACGGCCGACAAATCTGAGTGGTCGAGCTCTGGCTCACGGCACGCGCTGTGCACGTCACCTCACCAGGCCCTCAGTGCCTTCACTTCATCTGGACCAACCAGCGGCAGGCAGGCGGCAGTAACGGCAAACCATGTTTCTTCTTGTGGCTGTCCACACGGACCCCGCGGGAAGGATAGCAGGCGGCACCACGAGTCTCCTTTTCTCTCGTGTGATTCGCTTGCGCGTTAAAAGGGGGGTTCCTGAGCATCGTGACTTAGGAGCTCTTACTGGCTCTCCAGCCCTCACCCCCTGGCCTTGACCACGACATCACAACTTGGCATACCAGTGGCAGATGAGCTCACTCGAGGGCCGGGACCTGAGGACGTAGAGCACTAAGAAGAGCTTGGGAGAAGGAAAACTCATACGGACCGGCCTAGCTATGTCGCGTAAGTTGGCGTGCATCCCTAGCACAACATCAAGAATCACCGCGAAGTGAGCAAGATAAGTCTCGCCCTTGGATCGGCTAAATATTTCGGCCTAGTAGTCGCTCACACCATGCCGCAACCCTGTTGCGGCCAAGTCATCTTCCTTTCTTTCCTTACCATGGCCACTTGGGCGCTAAGGGGTCCCTCCTGAGCATCGCGCCTCAGGGGCTCATACTGGACCTCGGGCCATGCACCTCCTGGCCTTGACCACGGCATCGCGACCTGGCATACCAGCGATGGCTATAGCCGCCTTGGGACCGGGACCTGTCAGCGTAGAGCAACAAGCTATCGCGAGGAAAGAAAGGGGGGACTGAGCCTTAACGGGACACACGTTCATCAAATCTTCATAACAAGGAAGATAAGTACAAAGGCATTGAAAATCCTTACATGCCCCCACGGGGTGATTCATGATTCTTCACAGGAAACAAAAGATGATGCTAAGGGGGATCCTATCTACATCCTCCCGTGGCAGACGCCATCATCAACAGTGGGCACGGGAGGCCGGCGCCAACCCCATCCAGATCAGCAGCGGTGGCGGCTGGACGCCGCAGCCCTGCTTTGAGCATGGCGAGAGCTCGGGGGGGGGCATAGCTGTCATCGCTCGTCTCCAGAGTCCCATAGAGCTCAGGAGAACTGCTGGACTCCCAAGGGCTACTGCTGCTGGAGTGGACGCGAGCGAAGCGCGCATCAGCCTCGCGTTCTTCTCCGGAGCAGCACTCCAGGCGACGGCCCTCAGCGTCGAAGACCTTGAAGAAAAGCGTGGAGCCGATGTCATACTCGAAGTGGATCGCGAGGGCGCCCCTCACACGACAGACCAGTGCGACCTCGCCCCAGTCGCGAGTCATGAAGATCTTGCTAGTGGGGACCGCTTCGATCTTTGCTCCGGTCACCGGAGCGCTGCAGTCGGCGTGCTGCAGCAAGAGCTCGAGAGGCCCCCTCGGCGGCATCATGTCGGAGAAGACCACGGGAAGCGGATCAAGGAGCTCAGAGGCGTCGGCGCCCACAGCACCAACTCGCGCGAGGAGTCCGCAGCGTGGACGGCACTCGTCGCCGTGGTGCGGTGACCCTGGATGCGGTGTGGGTGGCGCTGCTCGTCACTTCGTCCTCCCGAGCCCTTGGCTTGGGCGTACAGGGGTAGCGGGTACCCCGGTGGAGGCCGCTCGCACCAAGGCCTTGCCACCACCTGCATCGCCACTTTGTCATGGCGATGGACCGACCTCTTCTTCGGCGGGAGTGGCTCCGGGACATCCCGGGGGGCTTTCCCCTTCTCATCAGCGGAGAACCTTCTGATAGGTGCCATTGGAGCAAGCAGTAGAGCAAGGAGGAGGAAGCAAGCAAGCGAGGAAGAGATGGGGAATAGGAGCTCTGCCCCCTCCCCATTTATAGCAAGAGAAGGCCAACCGGCGTCTCCCACGATCACAGGTAATGATGGCTTCCCTTGCATGTCATAGGGACTTGACAAGTCGTGCAGTCGTCGAGGCAACGCAGGGAAGCGGAGACGCCCACGTCCAATCAACCACTGCGCGTTGACCAAGGCAGCAGGCTTTTGGGGCCTGCGATGCTCCGAACTTGACCCTTGGCTTCGCCGTGAAGCCGAGCCCGAGCGCACCTTGGGCCCAGGGGCTACTGTCGGCGTTCTGGGAACGGGGGTCCCCAGACTTGCCTGCCTGCGGCCTGCGGCGTGGCGGAGCCAGCAGGCCGTGCGGCCCATCTTCACCAACAAGGCACCCAAGACCCTCGCGAGGGTCCAAGCCTCGCGAGGCGGATGACTCAAGACCTCCTCCCGAGCGGCCTAGTCAGGCAGGCTCGCGAGGGGCGGAGATATCAAGGCGAGGTGAACCTCACGAGGCTCTCGTGACGTGAGCCATGACGATCGACACCAGGCGGGCGCCAGCACGCGCAGTGTCCTTGTTTCCTCTTTGGTGCAAAGGAGGCAAGCGCAGCCACGGAGTACCGAGGCATCAGGAAAAGGTTGCACTACAAAAAAAAGACACATCTGTGACATTTTGGGCCGAACGAATTTCTTTTCTGTCATACATATGACACTTCTATGACGATAATAGTGACAAAACCCGGTATCATCATAGATATGGTGGGCTCCTACTTTTATGAAAAAAAATCATGGCAGAAAATGGGCTTTTCGTCCTGGGCGGGCCGGAGACGCAGCTGCATGACATTCTTTGGGCCGTCCATGACGGAAAAAACCATGGTAGAAGCGAGGGCGAGGAAAATTTTGGGGAGTTCCCGGTTACGGTGGGAGGTCAGGGGCCGAGCGATGTGCATTTCTCTCATACACGTACGCGCGTGTGTGCGAGGCGTTGGCTCTAACTGAACCCGAGCGAGGCGTTGGGCTCTAACTGAACCCGAGCAATTGCACTGCAGGCTACGTGTTACTAAACCCGAGCGATCGATCAATGGCTGTTAACTGAACCCGATCGAGCGATTCCTTCGCTACTCTTGCTAACTGAAGCCGATCGATGCTGCCTCTGGATGAACAGTGAGTGTTGGGGGGGGGGTGTTGGATGAACAGTTCCCGGTGGGGTGGATGAACAGGACCCTGTCGTGTTGCCTATGGATGAACAGGACCCCGATCGATCGAGCCGGTTGGGGCTGGATGGACAGGACCCCGTGGCGGGCTGGATGAACAAGACCACCCCGTAGAGGGCAGGATGAATAGTAGACGGTGGAGGGCGGGATGAACAGTAGCTCGTGGAGGTGTGGTTGAACAGGAGCCTGTGGAGAGGGCTGGTTGAACAGTAGCCGATGGGTAGTGCGCGGTGGAGGCTGGATAAACAGGAGCCCGTGGTTGAACAGTCGCAGGTGGAGGCTGGAGGAGGTCGATGGTGGATGAACAGTACCTCGTGGAGGCTGGAGGGGGTCGATGGTGGAGATGAAAAGTATCTCGTGGAGTCCCGTTTTGTGGTACGCCACACCCCTCCCGATGAACAGGACCCCCGTTTCGACCGTAGCGCTCCAACACAAGTCCGTTTCCTCCGTTTTGCGGTACGCCACACCCCTCCCGATGAACAGGACCCCCGTTTCAACCGTAGGAGGTCCGTTTCCTTCGTTTTGCGGTACGCCAGACCCCTCCCGATCAACAGGATCCCGTTTCGAACGTGGCCGGTCAAACACAAGGCCGTTTCCTCCGTTCTGCGGTACGCCAGGCCTCGTTTCCATCGCCTGTTCCGTCCAAGCCCTCCTGATGAACACGACACATTCCGTTGCCTTCCCATGAACATGACGACGACGCTGTTTCTCCGTTCCGACCCAGCCATGTACACGAGCCCTCGCCGTACGTATGCGTGAGTAGGCGTTCGAGACCCCGCCCGTATGTACACATACGTGGCCGTATTTTCTTTCTTACACCCTGACCGATGTACTTACATGTACATGCTACGTGCACGCCTCTACTACAACACATGTGCGCCTCTACATCGACCAGTATATATGTACGTACATGTTCGCGACCAGAATGACAACGCTACATACGCTTCGACCAGGTGGGTCCCGACTATCACGCACTTCCTTGCGTCCGAAGATGTAGCTGGTGAGTCCCAGCAGTCAGGGGGGCGAATCATTTTGTTTTTTTGCCCGAACGCACTTCCTTGCGTGCGAAGGTGTAGCTGGTGGGTCCCAGCAGTTAGGGGGAAACGTTTGTTTCACGAAATACGGTGGCCCGTCCGGTGGGTCCCCGCTGTCAGGTGGAGGAATAATTATTTTGCACGTAATAAGGAGGGACTTCCTTGCTGCGGCCGTGGACCCAGCTGTCAGCCTCTCCACATTGACCAGGCTGTGCCGAGAGCACCAGGGCGGTGGATGACGGCGAGGCCTTGGAAGGGGACGACAGGGAGCCGGGGAAGACGTGGCAATGGAAGCCCGCGCGGAGAGGAGTACGAGGGTTCACTGGTTTGGCTGCGGTGTGAGGCTGCCGTCGCCGCAGGGCCTGGCCAACGGTGGGAATAGTAGGAGGCGGTGAGGCCTCCGCGGCAGCATAGCCGGCCACAGGAGGCAGGATCTTGCGGCACGACCGGCGCTGCTTTGGGCGGCTGGAGCAAGAAGACCAGAGGTTGAAGAAGCACTACGGCCGTTAGATGGACATCGTACGGTCACTGGAGCTAGAATCGTTCATATTGACTAAAGTTGACAAAGGCCCCCATCCCAGTCAACTTAGTAGGCCCACAAGTTAGCCTCCCACCATGGTGGGTCCCATCTAGCAGGGGAGCATTCATTTTTTTGTGCGTAACAAGGAGGCACTTCCGGTGGGTCCGAGCTGACAGCGGGGGGAACATTTTTCGCGAAATATGCTGGCCCGTCCGGTGGGTCCGAGCAGTCTGGGGGGAAACATTTTTTCGCGAAATAAGGTGGCCCGTCCGGTGGGTCCCTGCTGTAAGGTGGAGGAATAATTATTTTGCGCGTAATAAGGAGGCACTTCCTTGCGGCCGCCTGGACCCAGCTGTCAGCCTCTCCACGTATAGTACTCTTTCGATGGAAGTCGGTCATTGACCATGTTGACCACGCCGCGCCGAGAGCACCAGGGTGGTGGTCTGGACGACAGCGAGGCCTAGGAAGGGGACAACGCAGAGCCGAGGAAGACGCAACAGTGGAAGCCCGCGCGAAGAGGAGTACGAGGGTTCACTGGTTCGGCTGCGGTGTGAGGCTGCCATCGCCATAGAATAACAGGGGGTGTGGGTGAGTGGAGGGATGGCCTGGCCAGAGGTGGGAGTAGTATGGGGGCGGTGAGGCCTCCGCCGCAACACAGCCGGCCACGGGAGGCAGGAGCAGGCGGCACGACCGGTGCTGCTTTGGGAGGCTGGACCAAGAAGACCAGAGGTTGAAGAAGCACTACGACCGTTGGATGGACACCGTACGGTCACTGAAGCTAGAAACATTTATTATTGACTAAGTTGACAAAGCCCTTGGTACGCTCCAACTTAGTAGGCCCACAGGTCAGCCTCTGAAACGATGCGCCCCAGATGTCAGGGGGGAATCATTTTTTGGGCGACCGAAGCTAAGAATATCCGAGATTGAAGAAGAAGCACGACATCCGTTGGATAGACATCCAACAGCCACTGCTGCTAGAACCGTGTGTTGACTATAATAAGTTGGCAAAGCCTTGCATACGCGTCAACTTATTTTTTTAGGGGACGCGTCACTTAGTAGTCCCACAAGTGTGTGGCAGAGAACTTATAGCCCATTTGCGTTTTGTAAGAATGTACCGCCCATTTTGGAATTCTAATGGAATTTACAACAACCCATTTACATTTTGTTAAAAGTACATCCCATTTTCTAGCTAGGACAATGATTAATAATTTCAACCAACCGTTGAAGACATAATTCAATAAAATTTCCCACATTTTGATGGGCTCAGAAATATTTTTATCCCGAAATTTCTAGTCAGATTAAATATAAATTTGTATTACGTAAAAATCCAACGAAACATTGCACGTGCAACAATGAAAATTTAAGATTTTCAAAATCCATAAATAATATTTTATAAACTAATTTCGTGCTTGGTGCATTTTTTATAGTTACTACCCAGTTTTTAAAATTGGGGCATTCACATTTGTGCCCCTAACTCAAACCCACTACTCAAATTTACCCTTAACTTTTTGATGTGCTCAAATTTGCCCCTAAAAAGCATTTTAAGTCACAGGAATGCCCTTCCATCTGGTCAAAGTTGTTTGACCAAAACTTTGAAAATTCATAACAAATTCATATGAACTTAGAAGAATGCAAAATAAGATATCAAAATGCTCATAAAAACAACACCTATATGCACATGTCATTTACGTTCATGACAAAAGCACCCATTAAAGCTTTTTAGGGTTTATAACATTAAAAAACAATTCAAGGTGAATGCAAATAATTGCACATGTAGGTGAGGAACGTAAATGACATGTGCATATAGGTGATGTTTGTATGAACATTTGGATATCTTATTTGCATTTTTCTGACTTTGTATGAATTTGTTATGAATTTTCAAAGTTTTGGTCAAACAAGTTTGACCAGATGGAAGGGCATTCTTGCGACTTAAAATACTTTTTAGGGGCAAATTTGAGCACATCAAAAATTTAAGGGTAAATCTGAGAGTGGGCGGAAATTAGGGGCATAAATGTAAATGTCCCTTTAAAATTACATCCCATTTATTAGTTTTTAAAGCCAATTTTTCTGTTAAGCCTAATGCATCCCTCCTAGGAAAGATTTGCAGCCCAACGGGGCGGAGAATAACAAGTTGACCTTGCCTGGGTATTCCTCAAAGAGACGTATAGCTGGGCTAGCCATTTTCATCTTGAAAAAAATTAGTAACTGGGCTGGATATCTGGCCTGGGCTAGACGGGCCACAGCCCGCCCAGTAATACCCTGCTCTCCTCTGAACAACAACGAAATCATCGCCAAGAAAAACTCTGCAGTGCTCACGCCTCAAAAACACAAATACTGCTTGAGCTGTTTGGTCCCAGCTGTCGGCCGCACCTTGTGCAATTCTCTCGTTTATATTGACTACATAGGTTGACAATGGAGTGGGACCATGATGTCACGAAACCAGGAGAAAGCAAAAAAAATATAGTTGTACATAATAAGGAGGCACTTGCGTACGTACGGCTATGGCCCTAGTGGGTCCCTAGTGTCATCCAGTCAAAATAAAGTCATCTCCTGAATCCTCATGTTCGTTGACGATGTTAACAATGCTCGGCGCCACGGCGAGCGCAACAACTCGAAGGACAATGGAGAGGGCCTCGCGGGCCCTACGAATGGTCTGATACAACACCCGCTACTCATTCAGGAAGCCAATATCATCGGACACCTATGAGCACCTTCGAGAAACTGAGACGGCATGAAACGGTAAGGCTGCGCTTGGGAGCTCTGGTTTATTTCAAATCTGTATTAACATACAAGTGTAATTTACTCTTCATCGAAAACAACGCATAAAATACAGGCGTAATGAAACCGAGGGCCCGAGGTCTGTAAGTAAAACCGGCGGGTTACACGTGTAATTTGAGAGACGGTGCATATTTTACGAGCACTGCTATATGGACGACATTACCAGACGATACATGCATGACGTGCGTATCATGCCATCCATGGGCAAGGCTGAAATAGCAGCTAACGGCTGGATTAGCAATTGTCCGAGTGTCATTGAGCGTTTTTATCGTGTGTCAAGTACTTCCGATATTTTACTAGTCGAAATCGACCAACCAAGCGCCTTCGCCCGAGACCATCTGCTTTCATTTACAAGCGTCAATTTTACAAGCGGTTTTGGTTGGAAAACGACGATCCAATCACGGCCTAATATCATGAGTTGGTCGGAAGATCATATGGTTTCACGTCTAATCTACCCGACTTGTCATATAGGCTATGAATGAAACATCAGACGATGAACTTCTTAAGCACGGAAACAACAAAAGAGGATGATCTTCTTAACATGCAAATCACTGGCATTAGATCGACATGCAAAACAATACGAAGCATTATTCTCAGGAGGCACGGTGAACAGCTCGTGATGCCGCATGCCACAACATTCCAAGATCAACTTTGCAATCAAACACAAGGCCTGGCATTACATAGACAATATTCAGAACAAACTCTTAACACAGGAATATCTCAACAGAGTAACTATTTACTTCTAAACTGAACACTGGAATAGGAAAAAACACTCGATGCTACTCACAACAAGGGCGTCCCACTCAAAAATATCAAATGCATGTCTTCTGGCTAACATTAATGAGCAAATTTTGACAAGGTTTTCCAATTCCAATATATTAAACTAACGTCTTCTTGCTAACATCAATGATTAAACTTTGACAAGCTTTTCCCATTCAAAATATGTAATGCCTATGATCGTGGAGTCCTGTCGTAGCTTTTATACTTGTTTGGGCACTTTTTGCCCAGGGCACTCCATGTATTGTTAAATTGCCAATGGTCTCTGCAGACTAGTCATGTCACCGGTGTCTAATAATACTCTGTAAAGCTTCTCGGTCATTCCTTCTATAATATAGCATGAACAGTGACTGCTTCTTTCTACAAAGTGGAACGACCAACTAGACCCAGTAATGTAGCAGTTTGCCTTACACATTGGCTCCTTTTGTGCAGTTCAACTAAAATCAAAGTCGGAATAAAACCGAGCTTTAATTTTGATATCCCTGTAAGCAACAATAGATAAGGGAAACAATTACTAAGAAATAACGGTTGATGACTTGTACTCCGAGAAGAAAAGCATCTACTGATCTACTTTATCTTAATGGGAAACAGAGCAGGAGAGTAGAAATTCTGCATTAGTGTGGTTCATTCATATTGACTGAGACATTATCTTAACAATGCCTTGTTTCAACATGTATAAAGAACGACAAAGCTTACAAAGGGGGTGATGCTGAATTTGTTATAACAAAGCAACAAGCATCATGTTTGGGTTGGTCCCATTTTTGTTCACTACTTAATGGGAAAAGACAGCAATACAATAGCTTCAATTCATCATTTATTTAAAACAGTACCAATACAAGTAGCACAACATCTCAAAACACACTGCACGATCATGTGGATGAAGGCAAGTACCAACCTGTCATGACGCACACAAGATCACGTACGAATCTGCCAACACAAATAGGAAATCCAATCTCGTTTTGTGCAGTTGCACTGAAATCAAGCAATACGCAAAACAAAATGTCACAATAGCAACAAGTTGAATAGATATCCCTGTATAAACAGAGGCAAAAAAGGAATCAATTACTGGCTAATAAAGGAGGATGAAACATGCGGCCACAAAAATGGTAATCCCGCCAATCCCTAACAAGTGTTGCAGTTTTGAAATAAGATTCAATAGTTAATTCTGAGAGTGGCATCAATTACTGGCTTATAAAGGGGGTGATGCTGAATTTGTTGTAACAAAGCAACAAGCATCATGTCTGGGTTGGTCCCATTTTTGTTCACTACTTAATGGGAAAAAACAGCAATACAATAGCTTCAATTCATCATTTATTTAAAACAGTACCAATACAAGTAGCACAGTATCTCAAAGCACACTGCACAATCATGTGGATGAAGGCCTGTACTGACCTTTCATGAGACGACCAACATAAAATACGAATCTACCAACACGAATAGGAAATCCAATCAAGTTTTGTGCAGTTGCACTGAAATCAAGCAAAGTTACCGGTGTGACATTTAAGTTTTCTATAGCTACAAGTTGAATAGATATCCCTGTTTTAAGAGGCAAAAAAGAAAACAATTACTGGCCAATAAAGGAGGATGAAACATGCGGCCACAAAAAGAAGCACCTACCTTATCTTGATGGAAAACAAAGTAGACAGTAGCATTTCTAAAACGGTTGCATTGATTCATATTAGCAGAGAAATTCTTTTAAAACAGATCAGTAGTTAATTCTGAGATTAACAACAGCAAAATAGCTGCATGGGACATGCCAGCACCATGTGCGTCCACACGTATAAATGGGTGATGCAGAGTATGTAGCCAAGCAGCATATATGCGCTGGTCCCATATTTGTTCTCTTTGAACCTTCTTCCTATGTGAGGGCAGCAAATCTAGTCGTGCACAAACTACCCGACCCCCCAGTTTCTTTCCCTTTTCAACAAAGAGATCGATTCCTTAAAGATGTGTGTACTAGGTTACCCCCTTTTTCCCTTTTCGACCTACAAAGCGACTGGATAGCCAGTCTATACTACTTTCCGCCCCTCCTTTCCTCATTGAACCACGTCCTAGATTCTTGCTCCAGCCCACCGCACCCTTCTTTCCTCTTTGAACCAAGACATAGATTCGACTACAGATCGAAAAAGATCCACATGCAGCTAGAGCAATGACGGTTTCAAAGAAACTTATACCTTAGGGTCGTTGGGATGTGGCAAGGCATGCGGCAGGAGGCCGGATATGCACACACTAATTACAGCAGCAAGGAAGAAGGGGTCGGTGGCCCTCCCGCACAGGCGCTGGGTGAAAGAGAATAGCGCAGCCGGCAGTGGATTGCCTCCCTTGCCGAAGGCGATAGAGTGAACATTGCACCTCCTCCGCTTCCCAGTGCGACGGGATACAGACGCCTCCTTCACCAGCTGTGAGGGGGGAGAGAGAGACAAGAGCCCAATGCAGTCTTGTTTAGATCTGGTGAAGAGAGGGTAAGAAACTGTGAATATAGCAAACCCTAGCAAATGTATCTAGACTCATTTTAGTGCTAGATACCTCCGTATCTAGACAAATCTAAGACAAGTAATTCAGAACGGAGGGAGTAACATATATGTAGTGCGACGAGCGTGTGGAGAGTGCAAACCCTAGAGAACAAGCCCTGAGGCTCCCGCTTATATATATACTACTGTAGTACGGACTGAGCTCCGGTGCCTTCACTGCACCTACTTTTGGCTGTATGACAGGTGAGCCAGCCACATTTTTGGCCCACCTGTCGTAAAACCCTAGCGAAAATTGCACCAACATGAAAGATGACTGCGTCTCCAAAGCAACCAAGGTGAACTGACGAAGGATATCATCTTTGTGCGTAACAAGCATAGAGCACTGATGGAAGACAGCTTGTTTTTCATCGAAAATCGATCAGCTTCACCAGCCGACGCAACCATGAGGCACAACCATGAGCATCGATAGGTCATCATGGTGATGCATCATCCATTTGGCATCAAGTTTGGGTGAGGAACCTAAGAAGTTCGACAAATCCTCACTGTGGTCTGTTTCTTCTCAGTAATCAAGCTCGAGGAAGGAAGAACCACGTGGCAGAGGACAGTGAAGCGGAACAACAATGGCCATCCAATTTTGTGCAGTTCCACTAAAATTGAGGAAGACATGCTCGGGTATGGAGACACGCATCGCTGTTTCCAAAAATATAAAAAGGGTTAGCAACGACATCTCAATTGTCAATAAGAATTAATGAAAAGTACACCAACAAACAACAGCATCATAATTATCTTGATGGAAACTAAACCAGGATACCCGAGAAAAAAAGCATTTCTTCATTTAACCAGTGATAGTACTACCACCATATGGACAATGACCGCACAACCACCATGTACTTTTTGTCGAAACAACATGTATACCTCCACCGAGGCATAAATCAGGACAACTTTTTGAGTGGCATTTCCTCTATAATAGTACTAGTAGGTGATGTTGGACCAGCCAACGAACCCTAGCTATTATGCATGGGGAGCTGGGGAGTAGTCGCATAGAAGAAAACCCGCACAGGACCAGTACAAGAAGTTATACCTCAGGTGGGCGAGATGTCGTTTAGGCGGGCGGGTGGGATCTACCCACACGACGGCAGCGAACAAGGGCGCGGAGGATCTCGTCCACGCTAGCGCCGGCTCCGAGAGGACGATGCGCATCGGCTTCCTCCGTCGCCGACGGCGACAACGTCAACGCTGCACCTCCTCACCTCCCGCAGCGGACGGGATTCGGCCGGATCTGTGACCACCGGTGAGGAGAGAGATAGAGTGGACACTGTCATCTTGTTTTGATATGGAGAGGGTGAGAGAGCGAGACGCGAGAAACTCTATCAAACAATAGGCTATAATGGAGTAAAAAAATCTCTCCATAGCAGTGGTTTTAAATAGAATACGCGCGTTCCCGGAAAAAAGAAACAAAAACTGGTGGACAATTTTTTAAGGGTCTGTCTAGGACACATCTAGATGTGACATAGTTATGTCACATATAAGTTGATTCCACTCTGTTTGTGGTCTTTTCCTTGTTTTTTTGTTTCTTGTTGCTACATTATATACTTGTGGGAGCTTAGATGTGATATCCTTAAATAACATCTAGATGTGAATTAGACAAACTGATTTTCTAACGTACCAAGAAAGAAAACTCGATCAAAAACATGCCCCCGCTTCCAGGTCGCGAGAGTCGTCGCGCACACACACATAGACATAGACATGCATATCCGTGTTTACGTAAAATTCCATTTCCATCTCCATCTCCAATCATATTTTTCCAACTGGCACATTATTTACGTTGTTAATTATATACACAGCAATATTAACATGCATCATCTCTTGTTTGCGCACGTCCGGACCGCTGCCACGGCCGGTCCTGACCAACCCAAACCCTCTTCATCACCCGCGCGTGCTTCCCGCCCGAAACGGTCAGTGCCGCATTCATGCCCGGCCAGAGCGGACGCGACCTCTCACTGGCGCAAGCATTGATTGCGGCGCGCCGGCCAAGAGAGCGTCGCCCGCGCCGCTTTCGGGTGCACGCGGCTGCTCCGCGTTCAAAGGTCGCAATAGCCGGCTACAACATGCGCGATCTCTTCTAGTAGTAAGTTCTTGGGAGTGCGTGCTACAGCTAGCTGTCCTCCCCCAACTCATCAATATCTTCCAGTAGTGCTAGTACTCCATGGCGCGATCCATCAACAAGCAGGCGGGAAAGTTATGGTATACTACTCGTTTTATGGTGAGTGGCATGTCGAGCGACCGTGTGGGGTCGAGCCGTGGAGGAGGGTGAGACACGAACACGACATACGTGATTTAAACGTTGGTTTTGCTCGATGGCACGATCCAATGAAACGAAATGTTGGTTTCTCTCCGTTTCCATTTTTTCTCCGGAAAAACTGAAACTTTTCCACTCCATTTTCATTCCTATTCCAAGGTTGCCCCGTTACATCATTCCATCAAATACAAAGGAAAACTAACACGCATGCTGATGCATCTCAATGATTCACAGATCATAGCCAATATTTACTTCACAACTAAAGAAAAAAGTTGTGAGAGCGTGTACGATAGAAAAACTACTGATGGGGTCACTACGACTTAAACCCTAAACCCTAAACATGATTTAATTTCCTGGCCAGGTAGAACTTGTCGAAGGAATGTGCTAGAGGGAGATTCTTTAGTGAGAATGTCAGCAACAATAGAAGCAACACTCTTTGGTTCTCCACCTTCTAGTACCTCTTGTTCCATAGCACTTTCCATGTCGGGAAGGAAAGACGGCTGGCACCCTCGGATCATACGATGCTTTTGTGCAGTTCCACTAAAATCGACCGGAGCATCCCTGATGGCAAAGATATTGAAGAAGTGTGATTAGAATAATAGTACTGGCACTAGTTCATGAGACATAAACTCATCACAAATAGAAGACGGTAGAAGTAGAGAAAGATCGACATGGAGATGGAGCTACGGCAGTGGAGCAAGCCGGCTCCAAAAGGAAGATGGACTACCTGGGACGTCAGGATGTAGCTAGAAGGGCGGTTGGGACGCAGCATCAGCCCATACCGCGGTGACCCCCGATTGGGACGCACCGACTGTGGGTTTTCTCCCTCGCCGATGTCGACCGCATCTACGCAGAACATTGTTCCCTTCCCCCAGCTGCGGGATCAGGCCCGTCGTTCTATGCTTGTGAAGAGAGCAACCTAAGCAAGCAGGCTTGTAGCTTAGGCTCCTGCTACTGTATATATAGTGGTTTTCTTTTTCTCTCCATATCAACCATTTTATATTACGTACGTGTTATTCAAGAGTGAAATGATGGTTGCTTCTTCCGACTAACTTACTGTGTGATTTGACTGCTCCTTAGTGGCCCCTACATGTACTCCCCCTACGTGTATGCAATAGTCACACGTACACACTACAAAAAAAAGGCACATCCATGACATTTTGGGCCGAACGAAATTTTTTTCTGTCATACATATGACACTTCTATGATGATGGGAGGGGTGCCCGTGGAGGGGTGGTTGAACAGGACCCCGTGGTGTGGAGGGCTGGATGAACAGTAGACGGTGGAGGGGTGGTTGAACAGTAGCCGGTGGAGTAGCGCGCGGTGGAGGCTGGATGAACAGGAGCCCGTGGAGGTTGGAGGAGGTTGACGGTGGATGAACATTAGCTCGTGGAGGCTGGAGGGGGTCGACGGTGGAGATGAATAATATCCCGTGGAGTCCCGTTTTGCGGTACGACACACCCCTCCCGATGAACAGGACCTCTGTTTCGACCGTAGTGCTCCAACACAAGTCCGTTTCCTCCGTTTTGCGGTACGCCACACCCCTCCCGATCAACAGGACCCCCGTTTCGACCATAAGGTCCATTTCCTCCGTTTTGCGGTACGCCACACCCCTCCCGATCAACAGGACCCCCGTTTCGACCGTAGGAGGTTCGTTTCCTTCGTTTTGCGGTACGCCACAGCCCTCCCGATCAACAGGACCCCCGTTTCGATCGTAGGAGGTCCGTTTCCTCCGTTGTGCGGTACGTCAGGCCTCGTTTCCATCGCCTCTTCCGTCCAAGCCCTCCCGATGAATGCGACCATGCATTCCGTTCCGACCCATGAACACGACGACGACGCAGTTTCTCCGTTCTGACCCAGCCATGTACATGAGCCCTCGCCGTACGTATGCGCGAGTAGGTGTTCGAGACCCCGCCCGTATGTACACATACATGGCCGTATTTTCTTTCTTGCACCCTGGCCGCTGTACGTACGTGTACATGCTACGTGCGCACATCTACATCGACCAGTATGTACGTACACGTTCGCGACCAGAATGTCAACTCTACGTACGCTTTGACCAGGTGGGTCCCGACTGTCAGGACCTTCCTTGCATGCGAAGATGTAGCTGGTGGGTCCCAGCAGTCAGGGGGTGAATCGTTTTTTTTTCCTGGATGCACTTCCTTGCGTGTGAAGATGTAGCTGGTGGGTCCCAGCAGTCAGGGGAGCGAATCGTTTTGGTTTTTTTTGCCCGGACACACTTCCTTGCGTGCGAAGATGTAGCTGGTGGGTCCCAGCAGTCAGGGGGCGAATCATTTTTCTTTGCCCGGATGCACTTCCTTGCATGCGAATGTGTAGCTGGTGGGTCCCAGCAGTCAAGGGGGAAATGTTTTTTTCGCGAAATGCGGTGGCCCGTCCGGTGGGTCCCTGCTGTCAGGTGGAGAATCATTATTTTCCACGTAATAAGGAGGCACTTCCTTGCTGCCGCCGTGGACCCAGCTGTCAGCCTCTCCATGTACAGTCCACGTCCGATGGCAGTCGTTCCTTGACCACGCTGATCACGCCGCACCAAGAGCACCAGGGCGGTGGACGACGGCGAGGCCTAGGAAGGGGATGACACGGAGGCAGGGAAGACTCGGCAGTTGTTTCCCAAGCGGAGGGGAGTATGACTGTATGAGGGTTTACTGGTTCGTCTTCCATCACCGAAGAATAACAGCAGGTGTGGGTGAGTAGAGGATGGCTAGGCCAGCGATGGGAGTACGGTCGGGCGGTGAGCCCTGCGCGGCAGCATAGCCGGCCGCGCGGAGGAGGGAGCAGGCAGTCCCCCCGGCGCTTGTTTGAGCGGCTGGAGCAGAAAGAGCAGAGATTGAAGAAGCACGACGGCCATTGGATGGACATCCAACAGTCAGTGCTTGTGCGTCAACCTTTTTTTAGGAAAGCCTCAAATCTGTGGAAAACAGCATACAACCCATCTGCCATTTTTTCTAATAATTTACAGCCCATTTGCTAATTCTTAAGGTTTTCTTTGGAGCCCATATTCTTTTTGTTAGCATTACAACCCATATTGTGGCAAAGGTTAAAAAATTATACGAAATTTTGCATATTTCGGTGCGGTCCGAACTGTTTTTAATCCCGAAATTTCGACTCACATTCGCACTTATTTTAAAAATAAATGTATATCAATATAAAATCCAACAAATTCTCCACGCATAAAAATTAATGTCATTTAAAATCTTGAAATGAAAAAAAGATATTTGAAACTAACTGCCAATTTGATGTGTTTTAAAAATGTACAACCCATTTCTCATTACTGATGGGCCATTTTCCCGGCCAGCCGAATGAAAGCGCTCCTCGTCTTGAAAGATTTACAGCCCAACAGGCCTGACAAAGCGACTTACTTGGCAAATCACAAAAAAACTGGGCTGTGGCCGTGGACCCAGCTGTCAGCCTCTCCACGTATAGGACTCTTCCGATGGAAGTCGTTCCTTGGCCACGGCGGTGGACGACGCGAGGCCTAGGAAGGGGACGACGCGGCAGTGGAAGCCCGCGCGGAGAGGACTACGAGGGTTCACTGGTTCGGCTGCGGTGTGAGGCTGTCGTCGCCGCAGGGCCTGGCCGGCGGTGGGAATAGTAGGGGGCGGTGAGGCCTCTACGGTAGCACAGCCGGCCACGGGAGGCAGGAGCATGCGGCAAGATCGGCGCTGCTTTGGGCGGCTGGAGCAAGAAGACCAGAGGTTGAAGAAGCACTACGGCCGTTGGATGGACATCGTACGGTCACTGGAGCTAGAATCGTTCATATTGACTAAGTTGACAAACTCTTCGTCCCCGTCAACTTAGTAGGCCCACAAGTCAGCCTCCCAGCAAGGTGGGTCCCAGCTAGCTGGGGGAGTATTCATTTTTTTGTGCGTAATAAGGAGGCAGTTCCGGTGGGTCCGAGCTGACAGCGGGGGGAACATTTTTTTCGTGAAATACGGTGGCCCATCTGATGGGTCCCAGCAGTCAGGGGGAAATGATTTTTTTCGCAAAATAATGGTGGCCCGTCCGATGGGTCCCTGCTGTCAGGTGGAGGAATAATTATTTTCCGCGTAATAAGGAGGCACTTCCTTGCGGCTGCCGTGGACCCGACTGTCAGCCTCTCCACGTACAGTAATCTTCCGATGGAAGTCGGTCGTTGACCACATTGACCACGCCGCGCCGAGAGCACCACAACGGTGGACGACAGCGAGGCCTAGGAAGGGGACTACGCGGAGCCATGCAAGACACGACAGTGGATGCCCACGCGTAGAGGAGTATGAGCGTTCACTGGTTCGACTGTGGTGTGAGGCTGCCGTCGCCGCAGAATAACAGGGCGTGTGGGTGAGTGGAGGGATGGCCTGGCCAGTGGTGGTAGTAGCATGGGGGCGGTGAGGCCTCCGCAGTAGCACAGCCGGCCACAGGAGGCAGGAGCATGCGGCACGACCGGCACTGCTTTGGGCGGCTGGAGCAAGAAGACTAGAGGTTGAAGAAGCACTATGGCCGTTGGATGGACATCATACGGTCACAGGAGTATTGACTAAGTTGACAAAGCTCTCCGTCCCTGTCAACTTAGTAGGCCCACAAGTCAGCCCAACAATATGGTGGGTCCCAGCTAGCAGGGGGGTTTTCATTTTTTTTGGGCGTAATAAGGAGGCACTTCCTTGCGTGTGAAGATATAGCTGGTGGGTCCGACCTGTCAGCAGGGGGAACATTTTTTCACGAAATACAGAGGCCCTTCCTGTGGATCCTAGCTGTCAGGTGGAGGAATCATTATTTTGCGCGTAATAAGGAGGCATTTCCTTGCGTGCGGCCATGGACCCAGCTGTCAGCCTCTCCACGTACAGTCCACTTCCGATGGATGTCATTCATTGACCACGTTGACCAGGCCGCGCCGAGAGCACCAGGGCGGTGGATGACGGCGAGGCCTAGGAAGGGAACGACACGGACCAGGGAATACTCGGTAGTTGTTTCCCATGCGGAGGGGAGTATGATTGTACGAGGGTTTACTGGTTCGTCTGCCATCGCCGGAGAATAACAGCAGGTGTGGGTGAGTAGAGGGATGGCTAGGCCAGCGATGGGAGTACGGTCGGGCGGTGAGGCCTGCGCGGCAGCATAGCCGGCCGCGCGGAGGAGGGAGCAGGCAGTCTCGCCGGCGCTTGTTTGAGCGGCTTGAGCATGAAGAGCAGAGATTGAAGAAGCACGACAGCCGTTGGATGGACATCCAACAGTCACTGCTCTCGTGTGTTGACTAAGTTGACAGGGCATTGCGCGCGTGTGCGTCAACCTTTTTTTATGAAAAGCATACACGTCAACCTGTAGTAGGCGCACAAGTCAGCCTCAAATCTGTGGAAAACAGCATACAGCCCATCTGCCATTATTTCTAATAATGTACAGCCCATTTGCTAATTCTTAAGAATTTTTTTGGAGCCCATCTTCTTTTTGTTAGCATCACACCCCATATTGTGGCCACGGTTAAAAAGTATACGAAATTTTGCATATTTCGGTGCGGTCAAATGTTTTTAATCCAGAAATATCGATTCACATTCAAACTATTTTGAAAAATAATTTATATAAATATAAAATCCAAATAATTGTCCACGCATAAAAATCAATGGAATTTAAGATCTTGTAATGAAAAAAATTTGAAACTAATTCCCGGTTTGATGTGTTTAAAAAATGTACAACCCATTTCTGGGCAAACCGAATGAAACTCTCCTCATCTTGAAACATTTGCAGCCCAGCAGGGCCGATTATTTGGATGTGGTAAACATAAATAAAACCCTGGCTAGACAGGCCACAGTCCCCGCACAGCCCCGTTGTTACCCTAATCCGTCGCTAAAACTAGTATAAATAACAACTGCTTGTTCCTCCAAAAAAACTGCGCGACTTGCTCGGTCCCTGGTGTCAGCCGCTCGTAGTGTAATTCTCTCGTTTATTGACTACATTGACAATGGCGTGAGCCCCAGATGTCCAGCCTTTCCTATGAAAATTTAGAGCCCATTTGATGTGCTAGTTTGAAATAAGTTTGTGGCTGCTGGTGGGGGCTAATCACTTGGCTTCCGTAATGCAAAGTGAGCTCAAGCAGCCAGCGAGAGTGATGTTATTTCCCTTGGTTTGGATTTGTTACAATATTTCACTCTAAATTAAACGAATGGCAAGCCATTTGACTTGTTTCAAAGAAAATATGACAGTCACAGCCGAGTTGCAAAGGGCAGGAACATCTAACTCCAGCTTACAAACTGTACAAAAGCATGAGGGTTAATTGTTCATCAGGTTTACAAAAAACCAGATTGAAAAGGGTAACAACATCTAACTCCAGCACTGTTTTCGGCAGTCACAGTCAAATGGATCGGTCAGGTCCATAGAATGAACATCTTGGGTCGTAAAATTTACTGGATTATGACCACAATATGTTGTAAATAGAAGCCCGGCACGTTCAGAAGCTCTTTTGCCCACCTGAAACTCCTTTTTTTGCTCTTCGACATACCCATCCGTCAAAACCATGCTGCTGATAAACTTAAGCCTGATGGACAATAGTAACCTCGCATTCAGCAAGAAGAATGTGATAAATCTTGTGTTTGCACGGTTGGCTACATATCGTTCTAGCGTTATTGTCTTCAATCGAATCTCATGAGAAGTGAGAAAATCCCGATGCTTACGAATCCACCGATTGGTTATAACTTTCTTACCCCGTCCTGTTGCCTAAATAGACATGAAGATTGAAAACAGTTAAGGTCTAAAAGAAGAGTGTCGAAAGAGCAACACCTGAACGGTTAATTCTAGTACACTATATGCGGGTTTCCAATGTGCGTGAAATTATCATCTTTATATACAACTTCTCCAGACATGGAAAGCATTGCAGCAAGCCAATAATCTTGTTCAGATCAAAACTATTCATTTGGATATATAAGATCTTGACAGAATCCAGCACCATTGATAGGCCATCCATGGAGAAACTCTTCATTGAGCATAGAACATAATATTAGTACAAAATGTGTACTCCAAGATGATATATAAATTATGCGCAGAAATTTAAAATGCAGCTTATGGTTACAAGTGTAGATGATAATATAAAGTACCTGAAGAACTCTGGAGCCAAACACCATATTGAAATAAGCACAGAGATCATGTATTACACCCAAGGTCTCCAGTTTAGGCGCAGAGAGGACGGTTATTTGCAACGGTGAATAACTAGAATCAAGGATCAACCTTTGAAGTGAAGGGGCATCTTGGATGATGAGCTGCCTTCAATCAAAAGAAATTCCAATTCTTACAAGGTTAGGCGACTTTATTTGGAGACAACCGATTCTAACTGCGAAAACAAGCACCAAGCACTCCAGCGTAGGGCAACTGGAGTGGATGATGTTGTGCAATGAGGCCTCCGATATACGAACCCACACAAGTGAAAGTTTCTTGAGAAATGGGAGTCGAAGGTTTAGTACCAGATTGTCTGGTAGGTAGCACTGCGCAAAGGTGGCTGTGTGGAGAGAGGATGAAAACCCCGAGATGGACATCGGTGCTGAGGGCACAAGTTCATGGCGTTCGGTATGTGGTATGTGATTTCTAGGGGAATAGTAGAACTCAAGCAGCTGTAGTTATGTGAATTCAGGGGATTCCAGCTAGGCGTCCACTGTGCATGGCATGGTATGCTTGCTCAGATAGCATGACGGGATGCAGAGGCTTTGAACGGAGCCCTGGTGGGAGGAGATGATGGCTCTGGGGATTTCAAAATCATTGAAGAGAGATAGCTGACAACATTCGAGATTAAGGGGAATGGCGCGCCATAGAGGGCGCCACCGAATTGAGAGGATTTGGGTGCGGCAGCAATCCTTGGTGGGGAGAAGCAAGATGATCTCCCCAAGGATGGCGTCCGGGAGATCGCTGATGCGGTCCACCCGAGATTCTACGGGTTCCTGGGATTCGGTGGGGGCAGGGTCGCCACTTCTCCCCGCGTTGCCGGGTGCGGGATCTACAACAGGTGTCGCCACTGGCGGGAGCCTCATCTTCTTGGCGCTGGGGTCAGCCGACTCCATTTTCCTCGAGGGCGGCATGTCGCGCTCACGGATTTGAGCAGAGTAACGAATGATGAGCCTAATTGTAGTGCGAGCGAAGAAGAAGGGGAGCTGGGGGTTTTCTGTAGGAGTGAGGAAGAAGGGGAGCTGAGGTTTTCTGTAGGAGCGAGGAGGAAGAAGAGCACCCAGGTTTTATTTGGGGGGGGGGGAGTGTGCTGGGTGTGGGTAGCGCATCTCATTCAGTAAATATATGGGCTTTTGAATTGATTTTACTATTTACTAGTGTGGATGGGCTATTTTGTCTTAGGACTCGAGAAACAATTACTACTAGTACAGTGGAGACACTCTACAGCTACCTAGAAAAACAATTACTACTAGTACAGTGGAGACACTCTACCGCTTCTGGCTCCTCCTAGGTCATTGAAACGTCTCCCTCTACTGAATGCCGTTATACTTTTGTTCATCGACATGCGGGCCATGTAGCGCGCAGGCCCAAATGCCATCCACCAAATTAGAAGGCAGTATGCAGGCGGAGAGTCACCCCGGTCGTAGCGCGGCAGTAACGAGCCGTCGTATCACAAAACCCCACCTCCCCGCAGTCTAAGTTTGACGGACGAAGCAACCATCATTTCACTCTTCGCTGAATCCCCTTCTCCCTCACCGTCTTCAAGAAAGGAAGCACTTGCATCTGCCACTGTTCTTCTCTCCGAACAAAGGGAAGGTAAGCGGATCCGTGATGTTGGTATATTTTCATTCAGAGGAAAAAAAGAACTTTTGCAAAGCAGTAACCGATCCTCACTCTCTTTTTTTGTTTCATTGTCATTGCGATTGTGTTTTCCTTTCAGTGGTCTCCTAGTATCCGTCAGTTTCATGATGGACCAAGGAGAACCAGGCAAAGATCTACCGATATTGGAGCAGACGCGGGAGGCTGATCCCCACGAGATAGAGAGCTCCAAGAAGATGGAGGCAACCACCGAGGCGACCCCAGATACTGAGATGGTCAACGCCCCGTTTGAGGTTACAGCCCCCGTGGCACTGCAGGAGCAGTTTCCCCCTTCGAGGATGTGTCCCCCCCCTGCTGAGCTGCCCAAGGTGATTTCCTTCTTTGCTGATCTCGATTGTGGTTTTTCATCTAAGTATGTGGTGATTTTTTTAGAAAAGGAAGTATGTGGTGATTGATAATGCAAAATTTTATTAGCTTCGATGCCATGGTATACGTAGTGGTTTAAATAACTTGTGTTTCTTATACTGAAAAGTAATTCAGAATTTGTTTCTGTTTCAATTAGAGCCATGATGCAGACAAGGATTGTGTGGTTGTACATGTCACTCGCTATGAGGCGGATCACCTGAATATACGCACTGGGAAAACAGAGTTCTTAGGCTGTTGGATCCCGGAAGCCATTTGAGGTTATACCAATGAAGAGTTGTATTCCAGCCTCACTATTGTCAGGCGTGTTGTCCAGGGTGTACTGAAGCACAAGAAGTTCAAAGCTACTCCTTCATTTGTGAGGAATACTGTTCTTGTCAAGCTTACGCAGGAAGATGACGTGGCATGCCTCCACAAACAAGTTTATCAGTGGCAAGGCCACAAGGTTGTCTTCATGAAGGTTCACAGGATTGAGCTGCTGCGGGACGTCCTCGATGATGTTCATGGCAAGGTCCGTCTTGTGTCCAGCCCAAATTAGATCGAGGCATGAAATAGTTGCCCCAGCTAGTGTTTAATAGTAGTTTGGATTGTGTCTAATTATCTGAACCTTGCCTGTTATCGACCCATCTGGGGCTAGTACTCTGTTTGAATCTATCTATGGGAACTGCTGCTACTTTTGTGTGCCCGTGAATCATGTGAGAACCATCGTAATTGTTGCCGAAACAGATGCGTCCTCACTAGTTTTTTCATGAATATGGCATGGTAAGACATAAGTTGTCACGGTTTATCATACGAGCAGTATGTGTTTTGATGAAATAGAGCACTCGTTCGAGAACCGTGCGCCGACGTATACATAACTACTTGTAAACACTGTTGGTGCTACCCCACTTCTAAGCAGTTGTGCAAAACACGGCACATTGGCTCAGCTCGCTTCAACACTAGGCTATCGACCAGCTAACAATCAACAATCTGTTGTCTGACATATAAGCAACTATGTATCTTGTTACAGTGGTTCATGCAGTTAATTGAGGCCACAATGTAATAAATTCCAAACGTTCACATGCTAGTCTAGCGCTCATGTGGAACACTCACATAAAACTAGTCTTCATAAAAAACTTGAAAAGCATAAGTTCAACAATTTTATACATCTCAATGATTCATAGAACATATCAAACATATACTAGTTCACAGCAAAAGACAAAGTTGTGAGAAGGTTTACAAATCAGGAAAAAAACAAGCAAGGCTTCTCTCTGAGCAAAGGGCCTCCCGGTAGGCTTAAATTTCCTGGAGTTCACTCTGGTTTTTTCTTGTTGCCACCATTCAGGGTTAGGTTCTCTCATTCCAGAATAACCAATTATAATTGTGGTCTCAGCTGGAATGCTGAACTGAACCATGCAGTGTACTGACCAGGTGAAATTCTTGTGCATTCCACTAAATTTAAGCACCGCTATTTGCAGAAATAAGCAGACCACAATGCCTCTTGTCCGTGCACCTGTCCAAAAAACTGCTATGCAGCCGTGCCAGCTAGTCCTCAGTCCATGGATGAACTGGTAGAAAGTGCATTCCGGACTAGGATGCAGTTGTTTTCGCTCGTCCCTGCACTGCAATTAGGAAGTAAAATGTACGAATCAACTTCTTTTAGATTGCGTTGGTCATTCTACCTTAGTTACTACCAATGTAGGGATACCTTGAAGAAGGGAGGTTAGACGACGGCAACGAGGGATAGCCATCTCATTTTGCACAGTTGTACTAAAACTGAGGTGTGTGCTTTTGATTGCACGGATAGAAACGATACGGAGACAGACATCCCGGAACGATATGGAGACAGACATCCATGTTTGCACAAATAAGAACTAAGATTATTTAAACAGTGACAGATATTACTACTTTCCCCCGTTTCCTCTTAGAACCAAGTCCTAGATTCATGCTACAGCTTTCCCACTTTCTTCCCTATTTGAACCAATGCTTTGAGTCGACTGTATGAAATAGCTTTACTTCTAATAATATTAGAAGTCTAGGTGGCTTTGGAACAGTGGACGGAAGTAGAAAAGGATCCACACGAAGGGAGCTGGGGTAGTAGAGCAAGGCAGGTTTTGAAGGAATATATACCTGAGGGTCGTCGGCATATCGCAAAGACGGCGTCGGGAGGCCGCATCTTGGCCACAATACTGCAGGGAGGAAGAAGGGGTCGGAGGCCCTCACGAGCCGGCGCTCTCTCGGAGAGAACGGCACGGCCGCCGATCGGGACGCGCGGGCAGCCGTTGATCTCCTCCCTCGCCACCAACAACAGCATGAACGATGCACCTACACCCCTGCCCCGGTAGAGGTTGTCCGGCCGGATTTGTGACCAGTCGTGAGCTGAGAGAGAGTGTGGCCACCTATGTGTTGCTTAGATCTGGAGAGCATGAGAGAGTGAACGAGAGGAACCCTAGTAAAGCAAGCGCTAAGGCTGCTGCTTTTATATATAGTGGAGTGATTTTCTTGTACCAGCTTCAAAAAAAATGCGCTCCTACGTGTACCCGCGAGTGGGTGTGAGAGAACTAGTGGGTGCGTGCACCGCTTCTCTTCGTGAGAGTACAATATACTATGCCCAAAGAACGTTCGCCGCAAGAGTAATAGTACAAGTGTGTGACGTGTGAGCTAAAATAAAATGTGCGCGCCGTCTTTTGTTTTTTAGAAGTTCTGAGGGTAGGGTGTGAAGAGCACATATGTGTGTGACGTCTACCTGCAGATAGACGGTGGGTGCGACGTGCGAGTCTGCGAGAGGACTCGGGAGAGTCGTGACTCGTGAGGGTGCGTGTGCGTGAGAGAGAGGGGGGCACGTATCAATGCAATGCATGTGTCCGTAAATCATTATCCGACAAACGTTCGCCACAAGCCTTTTCCTGACGAACGCCGTAAGAACCATTAGATCGGCATCCGACAGTGTCAGTTTTGCCATGTCATTTAACAGGATAGCTACTCCTCCTAAACACAAATCTTCCACGTGAGTGTTAGCAACCGCCGTATGCTCCATCTGTTCCGAAATGCAATGCATATAGCTTTATTGAAAATTTAAACCTCGCAAACTTTTACCGAGTTTTCGTGTACCAAATTGCACATGTAGAATACCATCTATATGTCATTTCATTCATCTTAGAGAGGTAACTATAAAGTTGGGTGAGGAGTCTACAAAGAAAGACCATCGTATCACCCGCAACAATTTCAAGCATCCTTTAGTGTCGAGGAATATCATAGGAACTCTATATGATATGATTTTTATAGGATTTTTTCCTTTAGAGTCCATTGGTTCATAGGAATATATTCATATACTCCACATTTCAAAGGAAATAAACATGATATCATTTCTATAGCTTTAGAGCCACTTGGTTCATATGAATGGATTCCTATACTCCCTTAATTTCAAAGGAAAGTAAACATTAGCGTATATTCAATAGAAAAGTTCCTATGATATGAACCAAATTACATCTCTTTTCTAATCCCTCCTCATAGGAATTGAGATACATGTCATCTCTAGATTCAATAGAAAAGTTCCTATGATGTGAACCAAATGACATCTCTTTTCCAATCCCTACTCATAGAAATTGAGATGCTCCATGTCATCTCTTTCCCTACAACTTCCATGTATACATCTTCTATTCCTAAATAGATAGTACAACCCATTAGTAGCTTTTTTCCAAAACATGTAACTATGGCACAAGAACTATATAGTGTGCCAATAACTTTGAAAGATGGTCGCTGGATGAAGCTAACCCGACAGTGCAGAGATAGGCAAATCCGAGCACTACTAGCCGTTGGATATCATCAACATTCCACCAGATCTGCCACATGTACAATTTAGAAGACTCCATGGTTGAACTTAAGCATAAGGCACAAACCTCAAAACACAAGCACTTCTCCTTTGTTCTAGAATCTTCTGTATCATAATTGATTATTTTTTTCTAAATGAATTGCCATTATTTGTTTTTTACTTTATGATTTACTCCCTCCATTCCAAAATAGATGACCTAACTTTGCACTAACTCAAAGTTAGTGCAAAGTTGGGTCATCTATTTTGGAACGGAGGGAGTACAATGCACAATCCCATGAATCTTAACATTTTTATAAAACTTATTGATTTTCAATGAGATGAACTATAAGAACTAAACGAACATCTACATCATGCATATATGACTCAAAGCTTTACATGCTATAGTGTGTATTTATTCATAATTTGGTTTCGAAATCTCATGCGTTCAATACATGTGTACTCCCTCCGTCCGCGAATAAGTGTACTTCTAGCCTTTGTTCCAAGTCAAAGTTTTAAAATTTTGACCAAATATATACAAAAGAGTAGTAACATATATGACATAAAATTGATATATTATGAAATTACAATTCAAAACGAATTTAGTGATACTAATTTAGTGTCATAAATGCTGCTACTTTTCCCTATAAAGTTGGTCAAAGTTTTAAAACTTTGACTTAAGACAAAAGCTAGAAGTACACTTATTCATGGACGGAGGGAGTACTTTACTAGTAGTTTTGAGTAGAGTAGCAAATTTCACGCGGCCCCGGATATATCAAAATGCAGGGCCCATGCATCATTCCCTTTCGGTCGAACCTACATCCACAATTTTTTGTACGTACTATATCTCCACTGGTCCCCGAACCCAAAATGCTGCCTCGTTCCCGTAAAACCAAGCGGCCCACACATATTTAAGGCGTCGGCTCGAACCCATTTACTACGAGGTGGCCCCGCACGCCGTAGTACTCCTACAAACCCTACTGCCGCACTCATCATCGGTTTTCTTCAAGAGGACGAGGGAGAAGCCGATTTGTAGTGGAGGCGCTTTAAAAAAAAGGATGTGCAGTGGAGACCCCTACCCTAGCGTGCCCTAGGTAGCTGCCGCACGCATCATTGTTTTCTCTTTTCTTTATGCTCTTGCGCCCTAGAGTGAAATGATGGTTGCTTCGTCCGTCCAACTTAATGCGGGAAAGGTGGGGCTTTGTGATTTGACCCCTCATCGCTCATTTTCTATTACTGCGGCGCTACAACCGGGGTGCCTCCAATTCCAACCGCTGCTCCGAACTGTAATTTGGTGCATCGCACGTGGAACAAGACGGTGGATGAGCCACATGTCGGCCAAAGGGGTCCTGTTAAGTGTGTCGCCATTTCTTGTGCGGACTGACCCTGCTTGAGTTGCTACGCCAACACGACAGGAGCAGCCTACTACTTGGTTTTGCTCCTTGGTGAATCCTGACTATATTGATCTAAAAAGATACATGCTGAACTACCCTCTCCGTCTCGGTTTTTTTATTTTTAGGCGTCTTGGTTTATAGGGCATGCACATAGTTCTAGGTCATCCATTTGACTAACTAAATAGGAGTTACTATGTCACAAAAAGTATATCATTGGATTCTTAAGCGGATGTAATTGTATTTAAAAGTCGAGGGCGAGGCTTTTCCTACACGGTAGGCGGCGGGGCAGTTCCGCCTAGTCGGTTCGACAGAGACGCGAGAAGACGAGGGAGTAGCTGCTGCAAACGTAGGGTTGTGTGATTTGACAGCGAGTTACTACTGGCAGGTGGGGCCCCGTGATTTGACTTGCCATTATCATTTTAACTGCGGCGCTACGACCGGCGTGAGTCTCCCAGATTCTTGACCACTTCTCCACTTTTTCCTTGCCTCTCTTTCCTCCACATATGCAAAAATGCCATGTAAAGAGCACTATTGTACTTACTTTTACTTGCTCCTACAGGTGCTTAAGCTTGCCACATAGGCATAAAGTCTGATGTGGCAAGTTAATCAAGAAGAGAGAGACTAGTTTGGTGACCCAAGGAAGAAACAGTGCTAAGTGCGTGTACCTAGGTGAAAAGACAATTTTGAGTCTATAGCTAATTAAATGAAGCAAACTTAGCAACACCATTTCATTGGAACAGGTCACTCCTTGGCAAATGCAATAAATACACATGCTTACTAGCACCGTTTCTTCCTTGAGTACGAAGAAAGAGATAGAGAGGAGTAACAAAAAATACACTTATAGCCAACCTTGTTGTAGTATGAGTGACTAAGTGATGACTATGTATGACATGCCAACATCAGATAGCCTAACGCACTGTGTTAAATCTCCAAGGGCGCGACCGCACGAGCGGCACGACGGTCGTGGTAGGCGCGACCATGATACGGGCTGCTGGCAGCCCTTGGATCTAAGATCAAACGGTCGCATGCTAAGTTGCTGAAAATTTGCAGAATAACCGTCCAGGATAGGATATTCACCCATAGGTCTAGAATCACGCCATGCAACAGTTCGATCTCAGATCCAAGGGCTCTCGGAAGCCCATATCATGGGAGAATGGAAAGCCACTACCCTACCGTTCGCACGCTGGCAGTTTGCTCCTACTCGTCCCTGCACATCCTTCAATACTACGGCGGTTCGCTCCTAGTCGTCCCGTCCATTCACATTACGGCAGTTCCACTAATCCTAACCCTCCTCCCAAATCCATGGCGTCCCAAATCTCCATGATCGGCGGTGAGTACAAGGTTAGAACCATCACCAGCGATGAGTTCGATGTCATCTACACCCGTTCTTCCGCGACGGTGAAAGGATGCCTTTCTCTCTTCAGACGCATGTTCGAAAACTCAGATGATGAGTGGGTCGCTGGGATATATGTTGAGTACACCACAGTACTGGGACGAGAGAAGGATCTAAAGGACGAACAGAGGAAGAAGCCCGCCGTGATCCTGGTTTGCGTGCATGACTTATGCTTGGTCTACCACATATGCCATGCCAACGTTGAGTGCTAGGATTTTAAGGACTTCCTCGGGAGCAACCTAGTCAAATTCATTACTGTAGACTTTGGTAACGACAAAGAAATCCTGGGTCGGATAGGCCTCGTTGTAGGCAACCCCTTCAACCTCCAGAAGAATCGGCTGGTGCCCTCTCGTCAGCCTTCAATGCTGACCCTGGCAGGAGCCATGGTTCATCCTTCGTACGGTAAACTGGTGAAACCTCCATACATGTTTCATCGTCATGCATGGCAGCGGAATGTACTAGATATAGACCACATCCACTACGCTGCAATGGATGGCTACCTTTGCTTCAATATCTACAAGGGTTGGATGAAGAGCAACAACCAAGTGTGCGGTTCAAGCAAAGAAGTATCGGCCAAGAGGAATATGGACAAGGACGAAGTCGAGGACATGGACGAGGACTCCGAGTAAGGTGGCAGTGTCGTTGCTCATGGTGGTTCTAAACTTCTAATGCAGTGTCTGCCGGACTAGTTGCATAGTTTAATTTCAGGTGTGCTTAGTTTAATTTGAGGGGTGTGTTGTGCTGAGCCCCCAGCAGAACTATGTTATGTTTCTTCTCGTTACTTTAACTCTTCAGTATGTACATACTACTAGTATTTCTTTAATTGAATTTAGCACCCCAATTAAGCACGTACTAGCTTTTTTAATAGTATTATATGCATAATTATGCGATGAGCGCTCTCTATATGTACCACCTTTTTTTTAATTTCAAGTTTTGCTCCATGGTGCAATCCATCGATAGTACTACTGTACAAAAGTATACATTTTTTAAAAGGCTAGAGTATTGTTCATCACATATATAGCCAGTTAAATTCTCAACCTAGAACGACGTGCATGCCATGTAGTAAACCGATACGGAGGAAGTATAGTAAAAATGAGGTGATTTTACCGAGCGATCGGCTGGGGAGCATGGCGTGTCATGCGGTCCCACGTGTCATGATGTACCAAGGCGATGTGCGTGTCCCTCTTGAGGCAAAAGCGATACTAGTACGTGGTTTGAGATGATGGCGAACCGAAGTGTGAAATAAGGGTTGCTTCGTCCGTCTGGGAAAGTGCGGCATTGTGATTTGAGGTCTCATTGCTCATTACTACTACTGGGCCGGTACGAGTGGGGTGCGTCCCCCCTGCTGTTCTGCACTGTTATTTGGTGCTTGACACGTCGACCCAGTTGCTATATGTCCCACATGTCGGTGATAGGAAGTACAGAATTCATGAAAGGGAGCGTCAACGGAGGAGTATACTACTACAGAATTCATGAAAGGGAGCGACTTAGTTTTGGAAAAATCTGTTTTTATGGAGTATGTACCCACTATGGTTTATAGGGCTCATCTAAAAAACATTCGTTTTTCCGTTTGATAAGTCTCAATTCTACTCCCTCCGTCCCAAAATATAAGAACGTTTTTAACACTAACATAGTATCAAAAACGTTCTTATATTCTGGGACAGAGGGAGTACTATACTAGTAGTAGTACCATTACATGTTGGATTTCGAGGTGCGTTGGATCACCCGACGCAAGCAGTGTCAAGAGGAAACTAACCAATGCATGTGCAAGTTCATGGAAATTTAGTGGTCATTCATGCATTCATTCTAATTAATGCCTCGGTAAACACAACTTCTTGAGAAAAACGAGCGTACTAATTACTTGTGCAAACTACGAAATTAATTCGACCACTCACCATCTACCTTGGTTGGAGAGATTTTGAAATTGAGCCATAAACTGGAAAGGAGGGAGTACTAACTTTTGTCTCGATTACTATTTGTGGCCTTGTATAGATGCAAAATGTATTTTTTTTATAGTGGCCTTGTATAAGTAAATGGAGGGAGTACTAACCAAAGTACGTAGTAGGGACGAGGAGTAAACGGAGGGAGTAGTAAAATTTTCTCCTCGGGCTGCGAGCCACCGTGCGCGTGGGCGAGGGAGCGGGCGTAAGGCATGGTAAGCAAGCTTCACCTCATCCTGCGAGCCACCGTGCCTGTGGGCGGGGGAGATGGCGTACTAAGCAAGCTTCTCCTCGTTCTGCGAGTTGACGGGACACATCAAAAGTACTCCAGTGTATAGAGCCTTGCCTCTAAGGTAGTCCCCACATGGTTTTCCTCTTTTTTTAATTTAACATAGCGCGTCAAGTTGCAATTTGTTTGTTCACCCGTGGTACACCATCCTCCCTCCACCAAGTGGACAACCAGTACACGTGCCAAATTACCATGTGGGCTGCCTTTTTCGTACAGAAATGAGCTCCATCGTGTACCCGCGCAGGTGTGGTTGGAAAAGAAACGGGAGTACATGCGCCGTGTGTGCACCTCTTCTCTTCATGCACGTCCCCCACCTACGTGGGTGCGTGTGAGAGAGATACAAACCTAGACATAATGCGCCGTCCATCCCCATGCCTCCGCCAGTCCGACCATCAGTCACCACCACGCCCCACTCCTCCTCGCCTTATCTCTCATCTTTCTCCCTCCATTTTTATATACAAGGGGCCACTATCAAAATTACAATTTGCAGATATACAAGGCCACTAACACTAATCAATGCAATATTAATGGTGTTTGCTCGTGGTACTAGCAAAGGAGGACATTAATTATCCCTTGCATGCACGCGGGAGTTTGTAAAAAAATGCATCTTGATGTTCCGTGCAATGCACGGGCATCTTGCTAGTCCATGAAAACAACACATGGAAAAATTCCATGGCGAACGAGGGATTTGAATCTGTTGGGAGGGGCTGTTTGGATCTTGCCCGGGGTAGCCAAAATATTGGCAACTACTTTGCCATGGCCGGCACCAGCTCGGGTTCATCCTAACATTGCCCTCTTCTGTGGAGCCCATGCAGGGTCGACGAAGGTCCTCACAACAAAAGGATCCGGCAAGACACCTGCTGTGTATGCCGGCGTCGCCTCCGCGGTGGCCTTCATGGGACCCAAGCGGCGGCGTCCTCCCGTGTTCTACTTCTCCTCGATGATCGCGGCGGACGCGGAGGCGCTGGCCACCGAGTCGCTACTCTCCGCGCACCCGGCTTCTGTCGCTGCTTGCATGGCGTGGCCGCCGGCATGGGAGTCTCGGCCACAGAAACGGGAGATGTGGTACGAGGCGGCGGTGTGGACGGCAGCAACGACGCCCATGCGCCGCTCCTCGTCGAGCTGGCCTGGAGCGGCGAGTTGCTGAACCGCGCGCCGGCTTGGGGCGGCAACTGGCTCCGTCGGGCGAGGGGAGGGAGGTGGATCAGCGAGCTGCATAGCTCGTATCCGGCAGGCTACCCAGCCGGCTTGGATGCGGAATAACTACTCTTCGTAAGCCATTGTAAGAGTGGACAAAATGGTGGAGGAGATAGGGGAGCGGTGGAGGTGTGCGATTCTTGGCTGGCGTTTGGCCTCATTTAAATAGGAGATTAAATAGACGGCGGATGGGAGGAGCTCGGCCGGCGTTGCGTTTAGCGCCAGCCCGGTCATGAACGGACGTGTTGTCCAGAGTGGGTTTCTCGGCTTCCACACGGGCGGGTTTCATGGAGGCATTTGAATGCGGCATGGAGGCGCGTTCAGCCGGGCGTGCCACGAGTGGCACCTTCGATTCTAACCTAGGACACCGCGCCGTTCTTCCATTGACGTGTGGGCTCTTTGGGTGCATGGCCTGCATGTCAGTGACCCAACGCAGGCAGCGCACAGCAAAGGAACCTTTGGTGGGCCAAGGCGGTCAGAAGCGGGCATTTCATAAACCGATGATTGTTCATTGAGTGTGACGTCATCTTTTTCATGTAGATAAGCCTACTATGTTGATAGCCCGTTCGATACGTTGTGATTCATAAAGGCCGCTGCAAACATCAATGTTCTGCTTATCACAGATAAGATTGATTAATACCTGTAAGAATCCATGTCCTTAACAAAGGGTGCATGCACTTATAGGTTGAACGTGTGTCTTGCGTCGTGTGTTGTGTGCATGCAGGCATGGGAGTGTTGCGTGCGTGCAAGGGTACGTTTCAGTGTTGCATGCATGGGTGCGTACGTGCGTGTGTTTGTGAGTGCATGTGTACGAGTCAGTGTTGCACGCCAGCATGCGTGCATGTGTACGTGTCAGTGTTGCACACCTACATGCGTGCGTGTCTTGCGTGCGTGCATGTGTACGTGTGGGGTGAGGCTACACATCAGTCGACTAACTTTTTCATCTCTGGTCATTAGATTTTCCAGCCGTTGGATACGAAATCAAGGGCCTCCAGTTTATCATCAAACTCCACCCTCGGAGCCGCCAGCCACCACCGGCCGAACCGCCAGCCCCCGCCGCCCGTGGCCGGCCCGCCCTCCCCGAAACCACTCCCCACCGCCGGTCCGCCGCCGCACCGGCCATCCCTCTAGCCCCCCCTCCCCGCCGAGCTTTTTCTCCGGGGATCCCTACCCCACCGCCCAATGAACGCCCCCAACCGCCGGTGACTGCCAACCAGAGGTCTCACGACTTCGAATACCCGCCAACCACTAATTTATTACCATTTATGTCCTTCATATACGCGCTGACGGGTGTGCCCTATGGTAATGTGCGCTGCTGAGTGTGGACCGTTTGACTGGTCAATTGATCGTGTTATCAACAAATTACGGAGCTGTATGGTCAGCCAGTGACCGTACGATCACCCTAAAATGTACTCCTATTTTATTAACACAGTACAAACTCAAACTACCATTTCTTTCTTTCATATACGGGCTGACAGGTGGGCCCCACGGTTACGCGCCCCGATGGTGCAACACTAGTTGCGCCGCGTGGAACGTTTGACTGGTCAATTGATTGTGTCATCAATAAAATATGGCGTTGTACGGGTGAGCCAGTGACCGTATAATCATGATATGTATTTGTTTAACACGGTACAAACGCAAGGGCTCATATATACGCGCAAGCACTCACCACTATAAGCGCACACACGCGAACCCGACCCCTATGAGCACCTTCGAGAGAGTGGGCCAGCATATATGATCTTGAGATTTTACGAAGTCACCATAGGTGCCCCGTAGTCGAGTGGAACGTCTCCTCCCACTGAACGTGTGTCACCGGAAAATACTGAAATTAACTAAAGATAAATAAGAGAACCGGGACTTTAACCTTGGTGGGCTCGAGAAACCACTGTCCTCTAACCATCCAACCACATGTTGGTTAGCACGACAAAATGTATGCGGTGACCGTGATGAGCTTATTCTGAAGTCCAGTGACCATATCGTGCTTTCGCTTCAAATACAATGACTGTAAGTGTCGTCAACAAAATACGGAGCACGCATCAAATGCAAAGTCCGTCAGTGTCATCAACAAAATATGGAGACGTATCGTGAGCTAGATACCGTTGTACTATTGTATATGCTTATTCTCTTAGTGGCCGATTGCGTGTGTGGTGTGGTGGGCACATCATTTCTAGTTGTGGTGGGTCAACATGAAGACTCATGGGTCGGTTCCATCATGCGCCACATATAGGTTGGACCAAGACGTGTTATACGAAGACCCATGTGGAGGACTCGGCGTACAACACGAAGCTACCAGAGTCGCGGAGGACTCTATCCCCACTGGTGATAAGCCGACTATATATGATTTGTAACCCTAGGCCCTTAGTATGTTATACAAGCTTGGGGGCTAGTTCGTCGATAGTATCCACACATGCACAATGCCTAGTATTCACGTGTACTTTGTACACACCCCTATCACTAATATACAGTATCAGGAGTAGGCTCTTTCTTCAACTGCAATTGAATTCTAGCATGTGCATGTGTTTATTTCATATTATCAAACCATAGAGTGAGAGCGGTTTGAAATACAGGCAATGGATGCTTTTGCAATTCATATATAAACATTAATTAGTGCACTCCATGTTGTTAGTGTGAAGAAATTTATACATTTGTCACTTGCATGGATACATTCCAAATTGCTAGCTACGAAATAGAATACATGTCGAATTCAACATAAAAGGGGTTTCGAAGATTCGAATTCATAGGAAGTGCATTCATCTATTTGAACCCGAGATAATGGCATTTGTAAATCAGATGTAAAAGGGGGCATCAATCTTTGTTGTGAGTTTGAACATGCCATATATATATATATTCATACACATATCTAACTTTTTTTGCAACCAAGGAGATTATATCTGGAACCATGCATGAACTGAGGTAAGTTGCATATTTTTTAATATATACTCGTGTACAATGTATATTCAAATGTACCCCCTCCATTCCAAAATAATCGTAGCTTTAGGATTTTCAAGAGTAAAGATTTGTGAAGTTTGACAAATCCTGAAAGTTCAATTCAAGACAACCGAAAACGTTAATGCTTCTGCTCCCAAATATTGAACGAAGCGCCAAATAGGCCTCTGGTCACCCGAAACTGCGCGAGACTAATGTTTTGGTGGTAGGAAATTACTGTCCTGACTCTGGCCCATGTAGCCTATCGGCCCGATGTCCAAAGGTCTAAACCGGGGTAGGTTTGTAACTTCACCAAGATGCCAGAGAAGCATTCATACGCCGTGGGCGCCTACCCATGCGCTCGGCCGAAATCTATCCCGCCCACATTTGTGACACCTGACATGACTGTCCTACCTCCAACCCGCAATATGTCCGAAATTTTAGATGGGGGGAAAGTTTGTAACTTTCCCCAAATTTCAAACAAGCGCGTCTCAAACCGAAACATTGTTCCCCCTTAGTTCCCCGCCTCCCTTTGTTTCCCCATTCATACTCCGTGGGCGCGAAAACGCCCTCTCCACCAGCCGCGAAACCCCAGTCTCCTCCGTCCTCCACCCCATAGCGGCCAATCCACCGCCGCCCTCCTCCATCACGCCGGAGCCGGTACCCGACGTCGTCGTCCAACGCAACGACAACCGCAACGCCCTCGAGGACTTAGCAGCTGAAGCCGAGGCAGAGCTGCCTCCACGACGCCGACGCCGACGTGCGCCGTACGAGAACCACTCCGACCACGCCGTCCTGCGCCTCACTGTTGCGGCTCCACTGTCGCAACCGTCCATCGCACCGGAGCTGTTCCCGCTACGCCGTCATTCGCTACCTCGGATCTGCTTCCCCGCCGCCGACAGACGGCCACCGCACCACACTCAACAACTTGGCCATGGGTTCGTCCAAGGCTGCACCGTCCTCCACAACTTCTGGTTTCCGGCAACAACAAGAAGATCGTCGGAAAAACAGAAGGAGGACACAGCACTGCCAGCAGAAAGAGGTACTCCTCTTCCCATATTCGTGCAAATCTTACGTCTTCGCTCACACCGTATTCATCCCACGAAAGAAACTAGTTGAGCGCTTCTTACTACATCTTCTTCGTGATACTAAATGCACAAGGTTTCCTCCCTTTTACTATTTCACCTTTGCTAGAGGTCAGTAGCCCGCCTGGATTTCAATTCAGGGTTAGTCGAACCGCAATTAAAAGAAGCAGCACCCGCTTAGGCGCGCGGAGCACCTAGTCTGCCTGCACAGGTATGGCTATCTTGATTCTGTCATAAATTTGTCATGGATGTACATGCATGACAGAAAACGCAACCTACTGTGACAAACACGTATCATCACGAAAGTGTATTTTTTTGTAGTGACACATGGACGCAAAAACGCGCGCGACGACCTAATGCATGCATGTCCGAGCACACGACGGAACACACACGGTCATGCTCAAGTGCTCAACCTACACGTGCATGCACACACATACTTAGTCAGGGTGATCTAGTAACCATATGAACAATGGAAAATATATATATTGAGCACAATGAGAGTATTATGAAGTCCACTGACCTTATTTTTACAAATACACAGTGACAGACAGTGTATTTATCTCGTTTGAAATTAAGCCATATTAACCGGAGAGGAGGCAGCATGGACTATCATTACTTTGTTGTGTCCCGTCAACTTGCCGAACGAGGAGAAGGTTGCAGGGCGGGAGAAGCTTGCGCGCGGTGGCTCACAGGACAAGGAGAAACTTTTGACTAATGGAAGCTCTCCCTCGCTCAGGCGGTGGACGTGCAACAGTTAATTCGGCGTCAGATTGCCAGAAGCATACACTATACTACTAGTGCTATTATTGTTCGACTTCCCGAACAGCCAAGCGCAAAGTTTACTAGTACTACTACTATAGTCCATAAAGGTACATACTATACTAGTACTAGGAACCGGATGGAGGAGCGTCTGCACTCTTATTATAATTTTAAAATGTGATAAAGCAATCTTTAACAAATTTGGTTCTCTTCGAGGGTTCTCGCATGTGATAATGGAAGTTGATTGCATGGAACACTTGCCACAATTCTCGCTTAATTCTGGCTCATATCCTGTTACAAATAGTACCGCTCAGTAATATTTCCTGTTTTTTTGTTATTCAGCATGTAAACAGGTCAGCAAACCTTGCGACGCATCTTCGTGCGAACCGTGCTTGCTGCACTTTGAATGTGGCTGATACGTCTCCAATGTATCTATAATTTTTGATTGCTCCATGCTATATTATCTACTGTTTTGCACTATATTGGGATTTATTTTCCACTTTTATATTATTTTTGGGACTAACCTATTAACCGAAGGCCAAGCCCAGAATTGCTGTTTTTTTTGCCTATTTCAGTGTTTCGGAGAAACAAAATATCAAACGGAGTCCAAACAGAATAAAATCTTCGGGAACATGATTTTCTCACCGAACGTGATCCAGGAGACTTGGACCCTACGCCAAGGGGTCAAAGAGGAGGTCACGAGGGTGGGGGCGCCCCCCCCCCTAGGGCGCGTCCCCTGCCTCGTGGGCCCCTTAGTGCTCCACCGCTAACAGAACAGGAGCCAAACGATCAGAACAGGAGCCAAAAACCTAATTCTACCGCTGCAACTTTCTGTATCCACGAGATCCCATCTTGGGGCCTGTTCCGGAGCTCCGCCGGAAGAGGGCCGTCATCACGGAGGGCTTCTACATCATCCTAGCCCCTCCAATGAAGTGTGAGTAGTTTACCTCAGACCTTCGGGTCCATAGTTAGTAGCAAGATGGCTTCTTCTCTCTCTTTGAATCTCAATACAAAGTTCTCCCCCTCTCTTGTGGAGATCTATTCGATGTAATCTTCTTTTTGCGGTGTGTTTGTTGAGACCGATGAATTGTGGGTTTATGATCAAGTCTATCTATGAATAATATTTGAATCTTCTCTGAATTCTTTTATGTATGATTGGTTATCTTTGCAAGTCTCTTCGAATTATCCGTTTGGTTTAGCCAACTAGATTGGTAGTTCTTGCCATGGGAGAAGTGCTTAGCTTTGCGTTCGATCTTGCGGTGTCCTTACCCAGTGACAGAAGGGGCAGCAAGGCACATATTGTATCGTTGCCATCGAGCATAACAAGATGGGTTTTATTTCATATTGCATGAATTTATCTCTCTACATCATGTCATATGCTTAAGGCGTTACTCTGTTTTTAACTTAATACTCTAGATGCATGCTGGATAGCGGTCGATGAGTGGAGTAATAGTAGTAGATGCAGAATCATTTCGGTCTACTTGTCACGGACGTGATGCCTATAAACATGATCATGCCCAGATATTCTCATAACTATGCTCAATTATGTCAATTGCTCAACAGTAATTTGTTCACCCACCGTAGAATACTTATGCTCTTGAGAGAAGCCACTAGTGAAACCTATGGCCCCCAGGTCTATTCTCATCATATCAATCTCCATCACTTTAATCTTGCTTTGCTTTTTTACTTTGCCTTTACTTTTTACTTTGCATCTTTATACCAAAAATACCAAAAATATTATATCTATCAGATCTCACTCTAGTAAGTGACTGTGAATGGCTTGACAACCCCTAATCGCGTTGGTTGCGAGTAGCTATCGTTTTGTGCAGGTACGAGGGACTTGAGCGTGGCCTCCTACTGGATTTATACATTGGTTCTCAAAAACAAAGGTAAATACTTACGCTACTCTGCTACATCATCCCTTCCCCTTCGGGGAAAACCAACGCAAGCTCAAGACGTAGCAAGAAGGATTTCTGGCGCCGTTCCCGGGGAGTCTACGCAAAAAGTCAACATACCAAGTACCCATCGCAATCCCTATCTCTCGCATTACATTATTTGCCATTTGCCTCTCATTTTCCTCTCGCCCACTTCACCCTTGCCGTTTTATTCGCCCTCTCTCTCTCTCTATCCTCCCTCTCTATTTGCCTCTTTTGCCCGTTTGCTCTTGTTTGCTCGTGTGCTAGTTTGCTTTTTTGTCGCGATGGCTCAAGATAATACTAAATTGTGTGACTTCACCAATACCAATAATAATGATTTCCTTAGCACTCCGATTGCTCCTCTTACCAATGCTGAATCTTGTGAAATTAATACTGCTTTGTTGAATCTTGTTATGAAAGATCAATTTGCCGGCCTTCCTAGTGAAGATGTCGCTACTCATCTGAATAGCTTCGTTGATTTATGTGATATGCAAAAGAAAAAAGATGTCGATAATGATGTTGTTAAATTGAAGCTATTTCCTTTTTCGCTTAGAGATCGTGCTAAAGCTTGGTTTTCGTCTTTGCCTAGAATAGTATTGATTCATGGAAAGATGCTTTTATATCTAAGTATTTTCCTCCCGCTAAGATCATCTCTCTTAGAAACGATATTATGAACTTTAAACAACTTGATCATGAACATGTTGCACAAGCTTGGGAGAGAATGAAATTAATGATACGTAATTGCCCTACTCATGGTTTGAATTTGTGGATGATTATACAAATTTTTTATGCCGGATTGAATTTTGCTTCTAGAAATCTTTTAGATTCGGCCGTGGGAGGCACTTTTATGGAAATCACTTTAGGAGATGCTACTAAACTCCTAGATAATATTGTGGTTAATAATTCTCAATGGCATACTGAAAGAACTTCTAATAAAAAAGTGCATGCGATAGAAGAAATCAATGTGTTGAGTGGAAAGATGGATGAACTTATAAAATTATTTGCTACTAAGAGTGTTTCTTCTGATCCTAATGATATGCCTTTGTCTACTTTGATTAAGAATAACAATGAATCTATGGATGTGAATTTTGTTGGTAGGAATAATTTTGGTAACAACGCTTATAGAGGGAATTTTAATCCAAGGCCATATCCTAGTAATCCTTCTAATAATTATGGGAATTCCTACAATTACTCTTACGAAAATTATAATAAGATGCCCTCTGATTTTGAATCTAATATTAAAGAATTTATTTCTTTGCAAAAGAATTTTAATGCTATGATTGAAGAAAAATTGCTTAACATTGATGATTTGGCTAGGAACGTTGATAGAATTGCTCTTGATGTTGATTCTTTGAAACTTAGATCTATTCCACCTAAGCATGATATCAATGAGTCTCTAAAACCCATGAGAATTTCAATTGATGAGTGTAAGGAAAGAACCGCTAGGATGCATGCTTCCAAAGATGCCTTTATTAAAGCGTGTTCTTCCAATTCCTATGAAAATCAAGATGAAGATCTAAAAGTTATTGATGTGTCCCCTATTAAATCTTTGTTTTGCAATATGAATCTTGATGAAACTGAATATGATCTTCCTTTACCTAAAAGGCATTCTAAAAGTTCGGAGTATTTAGATCTTAATGATGAAATTGATGAAAGTGGGATTGAAAGAAATAAAAATCTAGATGTTTCTAAACCCACTATATTGGATTTCAAGGAATTTAATTATGAAAGTTGCTCTTTAATTGATTGTATTTCCTTGTTGCAATCTGTGCTAAATTCTCCACATGCTTATAGTCTAAATAAAGCCTTCACCGAACATATTGTTGATGCCTTGATGCAATCTTATGAAGGAAAACTTGAGTTGAAAGTTTCTATACCTAGAAAACTCTATGATGAGTGGGAACCAACTATTAAAATTAAAATTAAAGATCATGAGTTTTATTCTTTGTGTGATTTGGGTTCTAGTGTCTCCACTATTCCCAAAACTTTGTGTGATTTACTAGATTTCCGTAACTTTCATGATTGCTCTCTAAACTTGCATCTTGCGGATTCCACTATTAAGAAACCTATGGGAAGAATTAATGATGTTATTATTGTTGCAAATAGGAATTATGTGCCCGTAGATTTCATTGTTCTTGATATTGATTGCAATCCTTCTTGCCCTATTATTCTTGGTAGACCTTTCCTTAGAACGGTTGGTGCGATTATTGATATCAAGGAAGGGAATATTAGATTTCAATTTCCATTAAAAAGGGAATGGAACACTTTGCAAGAAAGAAAATAAAATTTCCATATGAAACTATCATGAGAGCTACTAATGGATTGCCTACCAAAGATGGCAATACTTAGATCTATCCTCACTTTTATGCCTAGCTAGGGGCGTTAAACGATAGCGCTTGTTGGGAGGCAACCCAATTTTATTTTTATTCCTTGCTTTTTGCTCCTGCTTAGTAATAAATAAATTATTTAGACTCTGTTTTGGTTGTGTTTTTTGTGTTTAATTAGTGTTTGTGCCAAGTAGAACCGTTGGGAAGACTTGGGGAAAGTCTTGTTGAACTTGCTGTAAAAAACAGAAACTTTAGCGCTCACTCGAACAGCTGTAATTTTTATTTGAAGAGTGCTATTGAGTTCATTCTTTTTTAAGATTATTAATAGATAAATTCCTCACGTCCAGAAATTTATTTTAGAATTTTTGGGGTTCCATATCTTGCGCTAGCTACAGATTACTACAGACTGTTCTGTTTTTGACATATTCTGTTTTTCGTGTGTTGTTTGCTTATTTTGATGAATCTATGGCTAGTAAAATAGTTTATAATCCATAGATAAGTTGGAATACAGTAGGTTTAACACCAATATAAATAAATAATGAGTTCATTACAGTACCTTGAAGTGGTCGTTTGTTTTCTTTTGCTAACGGAGCTCACGAGTTTTCTGCTTTAAGTTTTGTGTTGTGAAGTTTTCAAGTTTTGGATGAATTCTTTTGATGGATTATGGAACAAGGAGTGGAAAGAGCCTAAGCTTGGGGATGCCCATGGCACCCCCAAGATAATCCAAGGACACCAAAAAGTAAAAGCTTGGGGATGCTCCGGAAGGCATCCCCTCTTTCGTCCACTTCCATCGGTAATTTACTTGGAGCTATATTTTTATTCACCAACATGATATGTGTTTTGCTTGGAGCGTCTTGTATTATTTGTGTCTTTGTGTCTTAGTATGCCACAATCATCCTTGCTGTATACACCTTTTTAGAGAGCCATTCATGAGTTAAAATTTGATAGAATACTCTATGTGCTTCACTTATATCTTTTGAGCTAAGTAGTTTTGCTCTATGTGCTTCACTTATATCTTTTGAGCTAAGTAGTTTTGCTCTATGTGCTTCACTTATATCTTGAGCGTTATAATTTTGCTCTATGTGCTTCACTTAGATCTTTTAGAGCACGGTGGTGGTTTTGTTTTAAAGAAACTATTGATCTCTCATGCTTCACTTAAATTATTTTGAGAGTCTTAATAGCATGGTAATTTGCTTAATAATAATATGCTTGGTATTCAAGATTTGTGAAACTTTATTTTGAGTGTGTTGAATACTAAGAAAAGATTGAAGCATGATAATTATTTTGAGATATGGAGGTGATAATATTAAAGTCATGCTAGTTGAGTAGTTGTGAATTTAAAAAAATACTTGTGTTAAAGTTTGTGATTCCCTTAGCATGCACGTATGGTGAACCGTTATGTGATGAAGTCGGAGCATGATTTATTTATTGATTGTCTTCCTTATGAGTGGCGGCCGGGGACGAGCGATGGTCTTTTCCTACCAATCTATCCTCCTAGGAGCATACACATAATACTTTGCTTTGATAACTTCTAGATTTTTGCAATAAGTATATGAGTTCTTTATGACTAATGTTGAGTCCATGGATTATACGCACTCTCACCCTTCCACCTTTGCTATCCTCTCTAATACAGCGCACCTCTCGCCGGTATCACACACCTACCATATACCTTCCTCAAAACAGCCACCATACCTAACTATTATGGCATTTCCATAGTCATTTCGAGATATATTGCCATGCAACTTTCCACCATCTAGTTCTTCATGACATATTCATCATTGTCATATTGCTTAGCATGATCATGTAGTTGACAGAGTATTTGTGGCAAAGCCACCGTTCATAATTTTTTCATACTTGTCACTCTTGATTCATTGCATATCCCGGTACACCGCCGGAGGCATTCATTTAGAATCTTACTTTGTTTTAGAATCGAGTTGTCATCATTGAGTTGTAAATAAATAGAAGTATGATGATCATCATTAATAGAGCATTGTCCCAAATAAAAAAAGAGAAAGGCCAAATAAAAAAAGAAAGGCCAAATAAAAAAAGAAAAAAAGAAAGGCCAAAAAAAGAAGGCCCAAAAAAATAAAAATAAAATAAAAAGGGACAATGCTACTATCCTTTTTTCCACACTTGTGCTTCAAAGTAGCACCATGATATAGCAAGTCTCATATATTGTGCTTCAAAGTAGCACCATGTTCTTCATATAGAGAGTCTCATATGTTGTCATTTTCATATACTAGTGGGAATTTTACATTATAGAACTTGGCTTGTATATTCCAATGATGGACTTCCTCAAAATTGCCCTAGGTCTTCGTGAGCAAGCAAGTTGGATGCACACCCACTTAGTTTCTTTTGTTGAGCTTTCATACATTTATAGCTCTAGTGCATCCATTGCATGGCAATCCCTACTCACTCACATTGATATCTATTGATGGGGCATCTCCATAGCCCATTGATACGCCTAGTTGATGTGAGACTATCTTCTCCTTTTTGTCTTCTCCACAACCACCATTCTATTCCACCTATAGTGCTATATCAATGGCTCACACTCATGTATTACGTGAAGATTGAAAAAGTTTTGAAAAAGTTAAGAGTATGAAACAATTGCTTGGCTTGTCATCGGGGTTGTGCATGATTTAAATACTTTGTGGGGAAGATAGAGCATAGCCAGACTATATGATTTTGTAGGGATAACTTGCTTTGGCCATGTTATTTTGAGAAGACATAATTGCTTTGTTAGTATGCTTGAAGTATTATTATTTTTATGTCAATATAAACTTTTGTCTTGAATCTTTTGAATCTGAATATTCATACCACAATTAAGAAGATTTGCATTGAAATTATGCCAAGTAGCACTCCGCATCAAAAATTCTCTTTTTATTATTTGCCTACTCGACGACGAGCAGGAATTAAGCTTGGGGATGCCTGATACGTCACCAACGTATCTATAGTTTTTGATTGCTCCATGCTATATTATCTACTATTTTGGACTATATTGGGCTTTATTTTCCACTTTTACATTATTTTTGGGACTAACCTATTAACCGGAGGCCTAGCCCAGAATTGTTGTTTTTTGCCTATTTCAGTGTTTCGGAGAAACAGAATATCAAACGGAGTCCAAACGGAATAAAATCTTCGGGAACGTGATTTTCTCACCGAATGTGATCCAGGAGACTTGGACCCTACGCCAGGGGGTCAAAGAGGAGGTCACGAGGGTGGGGGCGCCCCCCCTAGGGCGCGCCCCCTGCCTCGTGGGCCCCTCGATGCTCCACCGACGTACTTCTTCCTCCTATATACACACACGTACCCCCAAACGATCAGAACAGGAGCCAAAAACCTAATTCCACCACCGCAACTTTCTGTATCCACGAGATCCCATCTTGGGGCCTGTTCCGGAGCTCCGCCGGAAGAGGGCCGTCATCACGGTGGGCTTCTACATCATCCTAGCCCCTCCGATGAAGTGTGAGTAGTTTACCTCAGACCTTCGGGTCCATAGTTAGTAGCTAGATGGCTTCTTCTCTCTCTTTGAATCTCAATACAGAGTTCTCCCCCTCTCTTGTGGAGATCTATTCGATGTAATCTTCTTTTTGCGGTGTGTTTGTTGAGACCGATGAATTGTGGGTTTATGATCAAGTCTATCTATGAATAATATTTGAATCTTCTCTGAATTCTTTTATGTATGATTGGTTATCTTTGCAAGTCTCTTCGAATTATCCGTTTGGTTTGGCCAACTAGATTGGTAGTTCTTGCCATGGGAGAAGTGCTTAGCTTTGCGTTCGATCTTGCGGTGTCCTTACCCAGTGACAGAAGGGGCAACAAGGCACATATTGTATCGTTGCCATCGAGGATAACAAGATGGGGTTTATTTCATATTGCATGAATTTATCTCTCTACATCATGTCATCTTGCTTAAGGCGTTACTGTATTTTTAACTTAATACTCTAGATGCATGCTGGATAGCGGTCGATGAGTGGAGTAATAGTAGTAGATGCAGAATTGTTTCGGTCTACTTGTCATGGACGTGATGCATATATACATGATCATGCCTAGATATTCTCATAACTATGCTCAATTATGTCAATTGCTCAATAATTTGTTCACCCACCGTAGAATACTTATGCTTTTGAGAGAACCCACTAGTGAAACCTATGGCCCCCAGGTCTATTCTCATCATATCAATCTCCATCACTTTAACCTTGCTTTGCTTTTTACTTTGACTTTACTTTTTACTTTGCATCTTTATACCAAAAATACCAAAAATATTATATCTATCAGATCTCACTCTCGTAAGTGACCGTGAAGGGCTTGACAACCCCTAATCGCGTTGGTTGTGAGTAGCTATCGTTTTGTGCAGTTACGAGGGACTTGAGCGTGGCCTCCTACTGGATTGATACCTTGGTTCTCAAAAACTGAGGGAAATACTTACGCTACTCTGATGCATCATCCCTTCCTCTTCGGGGAAAACCAACGCAAGCTCAAGACGTAGCAGTGGCCGAGAGCTGGCTTGATGAAACACCTCGCTTCCTACTTCTTTTTTTGCGAGGTACCTCGCTTCCTAGTGACCAGTGTCTTGGCTGATCGTCCTAAGAATTCTTATATATGAATAAAGCTCTCTCATTTACCCGCGAAAAGATTAAGCCATATTAACCAGAAAGGAGGGAGTATGGACTAGCACTACTTTTTGGTGTGTCCCGTCAACTCACAGAACGAGGAGAAGCTTGCAGGACAAGGTGAAGCTCGCTTATGACTTTTGACTAATGCAACCTACCCTCGGTGGACATGCATCAATCCATTCGGTGTCAGATTGTCAGAGGCATACACTATAGTACCCAACATGCGGAGTACCATCATTGTTCAACTTCACGAAGGGGCGAAGAGCCAAGCGCAGTAGTACGCGTACTTGGTTTTGCACCTTCATACTACTCCACCCCCCGTCACAATTTACAGGGCGCGTGAGGGAGTCCTGGATTAGGGGGTCTCCGGACAGCCGGACTATCTCCATTGGCCGGACTGTTAGACTATGAAGATACAAGATTGTAGACTTCGTCTCGTGTCCGGATGGGACCCTACTTGGTGTGGAAGGCAAGCTAGGCAATACGGATATGGATATCTCCTCCTTTGTAACCGACCTTGTGTAACCCTAACCCTCTCTGGTGTCTATATAAATCGAAGGGTTTTAGTCCGTAGGACAACAACCACAACATACAATCATACCATAGGCTAGCTTCTAGGGTTTAGCCTCTTTGATCTCATGGTAGATCTACTCTTGTACTACCCATATCATAAATATCAATCAAGCAGGACGTAGGGTTTTACCTCCATCAAGAGGGCCCGAACGTGGGTAAAACATCGTGTCCCCTGCCTCCTGTTACCATCCGGCCTAGACGCACAGTTCGGGACCCCCTACCCGAGATCCGCCGGTTTTGACACCGACATTAGTGCTTTCATTGACAGTTCCTCTATGTCGTCGCCGTTAGGCTTGATGGCTCTTACTATCGTCGATAGCGATGCGGTCCAGGGTGAGACTTTTCTCCCCGGATAGATCTTCGTATTCGGCGGTTTTGCACTGCGGGCTAATTCGCTTGGCCATCTGGAGCAGATTGAAAGCTACGCCCCTGGCCATCAGGTCAGATTTGGAAGCTTAAACTACACGACCGATATCCGTGGAGATTTGATCTTCGACGGATTCAAGCCTCTGCCTTGTGCGCCACACAGTTACGATGAACATGACTTAGCTCTCCCATTGGACAGTGTTAAGGAGATCGCACCGGCAGCCGCTCCGACCCTCAATTCAGATCCAGTCGCCCCTTCCGCGGACGGGTGGATGGACCCCACCATGGAGGCCTTACCCTCAGCGGCGATCGAGCCGAACATCGACCTTGCCTTGCATGAGAGCCGTGTTGTTAAACTGTCGGATCTTTCTTCGGCCACGCACTCCGAACCGCCTGCGCTTGTTCCTATCGAATCCGATTGGGCGCCGATCATGGAGTTTACCTCCGCGGATATTTTTTAGCACTTGCCCTTTGGCAACATACTGAACTCATTAAGGTCTCTCTCCTTGTCAGGAGAATCCTGGCCGAACTATGTTCGGCAAGATCGGGATGCGGACGACGAAGAAATTCGACGCCCACCCACCACCCACTTAATAGCCACTGTCGATGACTCAACCGACATGCTCGACTTCGACTCCGAAGACATCGACGGTATGGACGACGATGCGGGAGGCGAAGAGGAACCACTGCCCATAGGGCGCTGGACGTCCACCTCATCATATGACGTATACATGGTGGACACACTAAAAGAAGACGACGAGGAGGAACGGAAGGACGTTGTTCCCTCGAGAAGCAGTCAAAGCGGCGGCGTAAGCGCCGCCCCAAATCCCACCTCGGCAGAAATAACGATCATATAGACCCAGTGTTGGAGTAGGGCGAACCACCGCCGGACCACGGCAATACGGAGAATCAAACCGAACAAACCAATTCTGTCAAGGATAATAGTCCGGACGACATAACGTCGGACAGGCACCCAGAGCAGCAGAACGCCCGTCAAAGGCTTGTTGCCACCGCGAGGAGTCTAAAAAAGCAGAAGCAAAGGCTCAAGGCTGCGCAGGACACACTCCAAATCAGATGGAGTAAAGTACTCAACACAGCAGCGAAGTACAGCGGCAATCGCCCCACCAAGAGCTACCCAAAGTGGAAGTTGCTACCTGAATTCGATGAGGAGGCCTTAGACCCCCCACAACCAAAAATTAAAACAGTCATCTGGCCGGATAGACGACCTCACGGCCAATATAAAGCGGCAAGCAACGCCGCATATAAGCCAATACGCGGTCTATGCGAGGGCTCGCATCAAAAGGACGGCGAAACCAGATCCATCTATGGACCACGCAAGCGTGCTCCAGCATACGATGCAACACAACAAACATCCGAACAACGCGGTACACCTAGATATAGGGGTGCCACACACCCCCTATGTTTCACCGATGAGGTGCTGGACCATGAATTTCCAGAGGGATTCAAACCCGTAAACATAGAGGCATATGACGGAACAACAGACCCTGGGGTCTGGATTGAGGACTATATCCTCCATATCCATATGGCTCGGGGAGATGATCTCCACGCCATTAAGTACTTACACCTCAAACTCAAAGGGCCAGCTCGGCACTGGCTTAAGAGCCTCCCCGAAAGCTCCATTGGAAGCTGGAAGAGCTCGAAGGGACGCCTTTCGGGAAAATTTTCAAGGGACTTATGTCCGACCTCCGGACGCAGATGATTTGAGTCATATAACTCAACAGCCCGGAGAGTCAGCCCGAAAGCTTTGGAACAGGTTTCTTACTAAAAAGAACCAAATTGTCGACTGTCCGGACGCCGAAGCCTTGGCAGCTTTTAAGCATAGCGTCCGTGACGAATGGCTTGCCAGACACCTCGGCCAAGAAAAGCCGAGAACAATGGCAGCATTAACAAGCCTCATGACCCGCTTTTGCGCGGGTGAGGATAGCTTGCTAGCCAGATGCAGCACCAGCGACCCTAGTACATCCGAAGTTAGAGATGGAAATGGGAAATCAAGGCGCAACAACTATAACAAACGCTGGAATAAATAAGACAGCACAAAGAGCACGGCAGTAAACGCCGGATTCAAAAGCTCTCGGCCAGGTCAGCAAAAGCCGCCCTCTAAAGGCGCCAGAGACGAACTGTCCAGCCCAAACAAAATTATGGACCAAATATGTCAGATCCATAGCACCCCTGGTAAACCCGCTAATCATACCCACAGAGAATGTTGGGTCTTCAAGCAGTCCGGCAAGCTCAACGCCGTACACAAGGGGGAGGATACACCAAGCGAAGACGAGGATGAGCCTCTCAAGCAAGACACTGGGGAACAAAAGAAATTTCCACCAGAAGTCAAAACGGTAAACGTGTTACATGTGATCAAGGGGAGAAACAAAACGGCACTCCCAGAAAAATATGCCCAAGGGCCTATCACCGCGCAGTCCTGCCACTGGTCGTCTCAACCGATCACTTTCGACCATCGTGATTACTTAGCAAGTATCCGGCGTGCAGGATGGGCTACCCTGGTATTAGACCCAATAATTGACGGATACCACTTCACACGAGTCCTGATGGACGGTGGCAACAGTCTAAACCTGATATATCAGGATACAATCCGCGAAATGGGGATAGACCCAACGAAAATTTGCCATAGCAATACTACCTTTAAAGGAGTAATGCCAGGCCCAGGGGCTCATTGCACGGGCTCCCTGCTACTAAAGGTTATATTCGGCTTCCCCGATAACTTCCATGGCGAACATTTAACCTTCCACATCGCTCCGTTCCAAAGTGGCTATCAAGCACTACTTGGACGCGAAGCTTTCACTCGCTTTAATGCAATACCACATTATGCTTCCCTCACGCTCAAGATGCCCGGTCCACGTGGCATCATTACTGTGAATGGAAGTATTGAGCGATCTTTGCGCGCCGAAGAGAGTGCGGCTGCCTTGGTAGCCGCACACTAAAAACGGCCTCACCAAGTAAAGCATTTAACAGGTCGTCAAGACCACGGACACGGTTAGACGAGTCCGGCGCAGCTATATGTAACTCATACCGGTCACACCCCTATTACAATTACAAGGGGCTCAACGCGCGCAGACAAGTGGCAATTTTTACTCATCTTGAATTATACATGGTTTCTTTAAAAACTATCCTTTTGCACGACAACTTTTTCACCTAAGTTCCTCTCTTTTACAGATGATCATCGCGCTACACCCGTCCAGCATACGGCACAACGGAGACACAAGCGCAGACGTGCAGCGGGGGCCCTTTCCAAGGATTCTTTTTAGATTAAGACGCTGCGTAAACATTTTTTACTGTCTCTTGTTGATACACATCCACCGAATTCTTAGCACAATTGAGAAGGATGTTGATGTCTTGGCATGTGGCCATGTCAGACTAATGCACGTACCTGGACATAAGGGGATTCTTACAAAGGGCACTATTTAGGCCTGGTTTATACGATAAAGACCGAACACCTTAGGGAGTGTTCGGCATCGCGAGTTTGGCCTTATATGCATCAGCTCCGAATCATTGTCTTTGGTCAAATGTTGGGTTTTCCCGGCTCCTGTGTTTTGGTGCCTTACGTTCTGCTTTATAGGCTAAGGCAGCATCAGGAGAACTACTGTGATTGTGCCCTAGTTCATCCGGACGAGCACCACAGTAGAGAAAGACGAAAACTGACTTTCATGATATAGCGTGAGACTGGTCAACCACTCGATGACCTATCGGAATGTTAGAATTCCTCCACCTTAACGAAGGGCTGTTTTCTGGCCAGGCATGCACGCACCCCGAGATCGGGAGAGTGCGGAGCCACCAGGGGCTATATAGTAGCCCCACTATCAAACTCCTATGGCTAAGTGAAAGTGTTAAAGCATTATAGTGCAGTTGCCTCGTTCGCTACGCTATCACCTCCTTAATAGGACCAAGACGTTGGGTTAAGTGTGAACACACATTTTTTGCAAGCACCTCCGCATTATATGCGTGAGGGTTGAAGCCGACGACTGCAATCTTTCAGGTTATACACATGTATACATAAACGGCCGCACAGGAGGCATCATACTACTTTCAGGCAAAAGTATAAACATAGTCTTATAAAATTTCATAAAAGCATTGTGTTTACAATGAGAATACATATCACTCAAACATAATATTCTTCGAGCACTGGGCCTCTATCAAATGAGCACCCTCAAGAACCTCCTCGAAATAGTGCTCGGCAGCCACTCGGCCTATGGCCGAACCCTGCGCCACAACAGTGGTAGCGTCCATCTCTGCCCAGTATGCTTTAACATGGGAAAGGGCCATCCACGAGCCTTCTATGCATGCCGACCTCTTCATCGCATTAATGCGTGGCACCGCACCAAGGAACCACTGCACTAAACTAAAATAGTTGTTCGGCTTTGGCTTTTCCGGCCAAAGCTGATCCACAACAGACCTCATGGCGAGTCCGAACAACTTATTTAGTTCGGCCCATTCGGCTAGCTGATCAGTCAATGGAAGCAGACACTCTGGAACGTTGAATTGCGACCAGAACAGCTTGTCCACTTCACGATCTATTTGACCTTGGAAGTATTTGGTCGCATCAGCAGCGCTCGCCGCCAAGTCCATATACGTATCTGCTGAACTCCACAGCCGATCCAGAGGGGCATACCGTGGATCTCCGAACTTCCTCCGTAGCATGAAGGGCTTCCCAGCCGCAATATCCCTGACTTCCCGCAGCTCCCCCTTCTTCGCTCTCATAGCAGAGCGGGTGCCTTTGTCCGCCATCGTGGCCTTCTCAAGGTCCGTTGCCTTCGTTCGGTTTTCTTTTTCAAGGAGCCGGCAACGGTCGGCAGTGTCTTTTAATTCTACGGCCATATTGGCCATCTTCTCTTGGCTCTCGCAATGTGCGGCCTTCTCGGCTTTCAACTCTTCGGCCGCCTTCAAAGTAGCCGCATTACTAATCCTCGCTTGTTCCTTGGCTCGGGCAAGTTCTTCCCGCAAGGTTTCCATGGTGGCAGCTCCATCTGCAGTCACAACATATTAAAGATACTGGCATCATGCTGCTCTTACTATGTGGCGTTCACCATATAATAACACTTACATTGTGCCTCGTCAAGCCTCTTGTTAACAAGCTCGATGTCGGCGTCTGCCGCATCTAGTTGCCGTTTTAATTCGGCAAACTCACTAGTCCGGCTAGCCACCGGAGCTTCCACCACCTGCACATACGGGTAGTCTGGTTATTGCCTGGGACTATGATCCTCTGTTCACCGCCGTTCTCGACGACAACCAGAGTCTCAGGGGCTACTATCTACACAGGGCACACCTAACATGTGCGGTACTATCACATATTATCTCACGTACCTCAAAGCCTGTTAGTAGACTCATAAAAGCTTCATGTAATCTGCTTTCGGCGGACGAAATTCTCTCCATCACCGTACCCATCAGCGTACGGTGTTCTTCTGAGATGGCCGCTTGCCCCACCAGCTCCCTCAGAACATCCGACCGCATACCAGATGGTGCCAGACTCCTTTGTTTGCTCCCTTCGGGAGCCGGACGTTGGGGACTTTGGGGGTCTATGGGATTATCTTCTGGCCTCACCGAATCCGGAGAGGCCCTCCGTGACGACACTTCGGGGTCACCCGCTTCTTGAGCGGAGGAGTCCGGGGAGGCGTTTCGCTCTCCATCATCTTTGGAAGAAGATCCCCCGAAGACGAGCTCAGTTGAGAGGGGCTAAGGCCCGAACTGCAAGATATATGCGGTGGTTATTTTCTCAGAAAAAAGATAGTATTTCACTATTAAAGTATTTTGGATCACTTACGACTCGTTGGAGGGCTGATCCCCCCGTGGACTTTGTGCGGTAAGAGCACCCCCCGAGGCAGGACCCTCTATTGGAGACTTCTTCTCCCGTTTGGAGGCCTCGGCTTTCGGATCCTCGGAAGCAGTCCTCTTCCTCCCCCGGTTATCCTTGTTTATGGAGGCACTCATTCCCTTGGTTGGAACTGGCAGCAATGGGGGCCCGCTTCCGCCCATATTATTCCCCCTGTATCTTCCCTCGAGGGCTCCGGGCAAGGTGCGAGCTTGAGCATCTTCTCCAAAACCGGATTTTCCAAACCCTCAGGGAGGGGGGCCGGACACCGAATCATCTTCGCCTTTGTTAGCCAATCCTGGTCAAAGAGCGATCTCTCAAAAATAACTTCATGAATAAAAGACAGTGTATTCAGCTAGAGGATTTCTTACTTGTTCGGCGGCGCGGTTACTGCTCAGGCCCATGTCCTCGGTAGTATCCAGACACTCTACTTGATGTCCAAAGAATGACTTGTACATCTCCTCGCGTGTCAGGCCGAGGAAACTTTGAATGGCACGCGGTCCTTCTGGGTTTAACTCCCACAAGCGAAGGGGCCGGCGTTTGCAAGGCTGGACTTGACGAACCAGCATAACTTGTATTACCACAACCAAATTAAAATCTCCCTCGAAGAGATCTCAAATGCGGCTTTGTAGTATATGCACGTCCTTGGCTGGACCCCAGCTCAGACCTCTGCTAATCCATGACATCAGTTGTGGTGGGGGCCCGAGCGGAAAGTGGGGGCAGCCGCCCACTTGGCACTTCTGGGAGCCGTGATGTAAAACCACTCCCGTTGCCATAATTCGGACACCTCTAGAAAGGAACCTTTCGGCCATGGAGCTCCTGCCATCTTGCCTATTGATGCACCTCCGCACGCTGCATGTTGCCCCTCGATCATGTTCGGCTTCACTTCAAAGGTCTTGAGCCACAAGCTGAAGTGAGGGGTAATGCAGAGGAAGGCCTCACACCTGACAATAAATGTCAATATGTGGAGAAAGGAGTCCGGAGCAAGATCGTGGAAATCTAGCCCGTAGTAGAACATCAAACCCATGACAAAGGGATCCAGAGTGAGGCCTAGGCCTCCGAGGAAGTGGGAGACGAACACGACGTTCTTGTTGGGTTTGGGAGTAGGGACGACCTGCCCTCGAGTAGGCAGCCGATGCCAAACCTCGGTGGTCAGGTATCTGGACTCCCTCAACTTCTTGATGTCCTCTTCCGTAACGGAGGAGGGCATCCATCGGCCTTGAAGGCTGGATCCGGACATGATTGAAGATCCAGAGCACCTAACCTGGGCTTTGGGTGTTAGAGCTCGAGGCGGTGGAAGGGTTCGATTGAGCACGAGAGGGAAAAAGCGAAAACCTTGTCCCTTTATAAAAAGGGTGAATATCAAGTGTCCTCTCCGTAGCCGTTTAGGACTTGCCTATAATCTAGGAGTCCTAGACACGGTTGGGTTACCCACGACCGCATTAATGAGAATCCCGTAATTGGGGGAACACGATCTCTGCTTTGACAAGACGTGTCAAGAAGCCGCCTCGCGTTATGTGTGGAGCTGGTTGAAGAAAAACGGTTCGAATAATCACCGGGCCATGACATAACATCATGCTGCCAAAACAAGTCAGCAAATTGGATTTGCGAAAATATTATTCTCTCTACGGCGGTATGTGGAACTTATTTTGCAGGGTCGGACACTATCCTCGTATTCAAATTCTTCTGTGATATATTCGGAGAAGGAACCCGCCTTGCAATGCTGAAGACAATATTGCGCGCCAGACTCATCATCATTGAAGCCTGGTTCAGGGGCTACTGAGGGAGTCCTGGATTAGGGGGTCTCCGGACAGCCGGACTATCTCCATTGGCCGGACTGTTAGACTATGAAGATACAAGATTGAAGACTTCGTCTCGTGTCCGGATGGGACCCTACTTGGCGTGGAAGGCAAGCTAGGCAATACGGATATGGATATCTCCTCCTTTGTAACTGACCTTGTGTAACCCTAACCCTCTCCGGTGTCTATATAAACCGAAGGGTTTTAGTCCGTAGGACAACAACTACAACATACAATCATACCATAGGCTAGCTTCTAGGGTTTAGCTTCTCTGATCTCGTGGTAGATCTACTCTTGTACTACCCATATCATCAATATCAATCAAGCAAGACGTAGGGTTTTACCTACATCAAGAGGGCCCGAACCTGGGTAAGACATCGTGTCCCCTGCCTCATGTTACCATGCAGCCTAGACGCACAGTTCGGGACCCCCTACCCGAGATCCGCCGGTTTTGACACCGACATCGCGCTTCATTATGATGCATTTCTCTCAATGCATTTCCACCACCAGAGAGACTTTAGACGCGTTTGGTATAATGCTCGATTAACTAGGGCGTGGTAACCGCAATCAAGTCCACAATTTTCTCTCCATGTACTGTACTACTACGGAGTGCATGCATGTGTGTACCCAGGGTGGAAGCACTGCATGCATGTGTGTACGCATTATTCCCTCTAGTAATAGACACCGTGCTATAACTACCAATGCTATTTTTCAGGCTGATCGCTAGTCGCCTTGGTCCCACATATTTTTTTTCTTTTTTCTAAAGCACGCTGTATAAACAGTGACAGATGGAGTAGTATGAGCGGATTCAAAGAAGAGCGTATTGATGGTTGCTTCTTCAGAGCAACTTACAGTGGGAAAGGTGGGGCTTATGATTTGAGTGCTCATTACTCACTATTAATGTGGCGCAACGACCGGGCTGAGTCTCCCATGCGGTTATGCACTACCCCCTCGGTTCTTAAATATACTCCGGAGTATTTGTCTTTCTAGAGATTTCAATGAGTGACTACTCTCTCTCTCTCAAATATTTGTCTTTTTAGAGATTTCAAATGGACTGGCACATACAGATGTATATAGACGTATTTTAGAGTGTAGATTCACTCATTTTGCTCCGTATGTAGTCACTTGTTGAAATCTCTGTTAAGACGAATAGAATATTTAGGAACGGAGGGGGTACACATACGAAGCAAAATGAGTAAATCTACACTCTAAAATATGCCTGTTTGAAATTTGTAAAAAGAAAAATATTTAGGAACGAAGGAGTATAATTTTGTGCATGGAACATGGACCCAAATGATGAAGAGGCTTCTGGCAATGCTATCAAGCTTCCATCATTTGTTTACATAATTAACGTACTATACAAATAATTTTCCAGCGACATGAAATTGCACAATGGTGTGAGCTTTCAGCTTTTGTTTCGCGTGTCTTGCCATCGATGCTCTTTCGGAAACAATAAAAACTAACTTCCTTGCTAATGCATGTCAATTATTAGCAGATCAGAGCTAATAATTACATCACAACTGAAGACAAAGTTGTGAGAAGGTGTTAAATTAAAATAGATCCATGCTTTCATTGGCAGCAACATCCCCCCAGCTCTGTCTAAATCAACAAGGCATGTTGGGAAAAAAGTAGCTGTCTGGAGCATGCAACATTCCGATCATTTTGTGCAGTTCCACTAAAATAGAGCTGAGCGTCCCTGTTCCAAAGATACCAAGTGTGATTACGATAATAGAGGACTGCTAATGAAACAATAAACACACAAATAGAAGCCGGTCACCTTTGCAGTCTCTCTTAAGACTAACTAGTTGGAGAAGATTAGGCTTGGAGTTGGATGAGGAGTATAGAGCAAAACCAATCTCCCTTTGTGCAGTCGCACTGAAATGTAGAGATGTTGCCCGTGTGACATTTTAGTACAACTGCACAAAACACTCTTAAGAAAAAGTGATTTGTGCAGTTCACCAAAAGGTCGCAATAGCAACGACGTGAAATGGATAGCCCTGTTTGCAAAAAAGAGGTACAAAGGAAACAATTACTGGCCAATAACAGTTGATGACACATGCGACGACAAAAAAGAAGCATATTCCTTGTCCTAAGGGAAGATAACAACACGATTGTGTTTGTCTAAAACGGTGTGAGGACGAGAATGCAATATGGAAAGTACGCCGGATGAGCGACGTTTTGGGCAAAGAACTATGGAAGATCCACATGCAGCGACGTGGGAAAATGGGCAGTGGAGCAAGGCCGGAGGGGATACCTAGAGGTCTTCGGGATGTAACTAGGTGAGCGGCGGTGGGCGGAATCTGCGAGTAGGTGGCGTAGGCCCTGCCGCGCCGGAGCTTGGTCAGAGAGAACGGCATGTACCGCAGATCGGGACATGCTGCCTCGGCGCTGTCGAACGGAGAAACGATGCACTTCATCCCTTTCCCCCGGCGGCCGGATCAGTGACCAACAGTGAGAGAGAGAGAGGCCACCGCACTCCCTTTCCCCCGGCAGACGGGATGCGG